>NW_024424119.1:40780793-40803829 GCF_017311325.1 Ursus maritimus
CCCCCCCCCCCAAAAAAACCCCATTCCAGGCCACTTGTTTGTGAAACCTGTTTAGAGGATGAAGAGGGACCTAGGCCCCCCCCCCCACCCCGACCTAGCCTCAACTGTCATTGTCAATGTCAGGAAAGGGAGCTTGGCCGTGAATTCTGAAAAAGAGTCCAGGTGACTCTGGAGAACCTTGATCTTCCCCTGACCTCGCTTCCCTGTGTCACAGGGAGTGGGAGTCAAAAGAGTTTTGGGTTTTTAGGGTTTTTTCTTTTAACTCCCCTCCCCCCCCTTAACTAATGGGGATGGGGAATGAGAGTGATAGTTGGGGCTGGTTTGCCGCTTAGAACTTTGGCTTCCTCTTGCCCCTTCTCCTGCCCTGCACAGTTCTGATCCCATGTGGAAATCCTACCCTTTTCCACCCTCCTCTCCTGGTTCGTTGAAGAACGGATATACACTCTTGGGCTTAACCTAGCCACAATAGCTGTGAATGCTCATCTTTCCCCCAAAGTAGAGGAATCAATATTTTATTTCAAGTCCTTTGTTTTTAAATACATAACACGGAGATGTCCAGCAGAAGTAGAATGCAAGCCACCTATGTGACCTGAAATTTTCTAGTAGCCACGGTTAAAAAAAAAAAAAAAAAGAAAAAAGAAACAGGTGAAATTAATGTTAATGTGTTCTCAAACCCAGTTATCTCCAATGTTTATCATTTCAACATGTAGCCAATATAAAAATCTGGTTAATCCATCGTACCTGTTTTTTTAATTTCACACGTGTTCAAAATCGGTGTGTATTTTCCACGCACAGCGCACCTCCTGTGGGTTAGCCACGTCTCCGATGCTCAGCAGTCCCGCGTGGCTGGTGGCAAGCGTATTGGACGGTGCACATATAACAGGTGCACATCAAAAGGTGATATTCTACAGACAAAAGAGCATACAGGTCAGCTGTGACCCAGTTAATTAAAACGACGCATTCGATCACCCGTCTGCTCTGCTGGAGCCTTGCTCAGCTCTCCATTCTCCTCAGGATGGGGCTCTACCAGCCTGACCATCTCTCCAACCCCACCTTGCACGTCCCCCGCCACCGGCCCTGCCAGACTGGCCTTCCTTTCCTTCCTCAGACATGCCACACACCTTCCAGCCTCTGGGGCTCACACATCCTGTTCCCATTGGCTGGATTGTGCCCCCTCCCTCTGCCCCCCACGTTTTGCCTAGCTTACACCAAGCCATTTTTTTTCAGGGTAAAAATCAGTTGTTCAGGGAGGTCTTTCCTGCCACCCCCCTCCAGGTCCCCAGCTCCAGGCTAGATTATGTTCCCTGTTTGATGCTGTGGGGCGGGGGGTGGGGAAGAGCAGGGTCTCTCTCGTCTCAGCACCTAGCACAATTGCAGTGGCCTAGTCACCAGTGAGACACTGTTTCACGGTTTTCTACCCCATCAGGTTGTGCGTCCCAAGAATGCACGGACCGGAGTGCTTTGTGCGCTAGATTTATGCACAGCAGCTCCCACGGCGGCTGCGGAGTGTAGGTGATCAATAAATAGGAGATGAATGGTACGGGGCTGAGAGTCAGTCTTGTAGAGTCCCCATCCCCCCCGCCCCAGAGGACCCAGACCCCTAACAGTGAGGCCGGGCGGTCGGCCCCCGTGGCCTGTGCTAGATCTCCTGCTTCCTCACCGGCAGAAACAGCCACTCCCTGTCTCTCTCTTGACTGGCTTTAGGTTGGCTGTAAATTATATTTTTGGTGGCTGTTAATAAAAATATAGGGCTGGGGGAAAAAAAAAGACTTCTCCTAATAGAATTTTATTAAATGGCACTAGTTTAAAAATGTCTCGTAAAAAGTTAATTAATTTGGGATTTGGGGATGAAAGGCGTGATATAAATGTCAGTTATTATTATTACAATTTCAGCCTCACGCTTATGCTCTTGATCCAGCCCCTGATCTGGAGTTTCTCCTATACCCAGGGACTGGCAGCTCCGCTGAAATGCTAGAGGCAAATTTGAGCTTTGGGGGTCCGTCAGGGACAGAGGGGACTGTGCCAAGTTAGGCTGTCCTGTCTTTTCATCTAGGATAACGCAAGGCCCTGAGAGCTAGCGCCACTGACCCCGGGCCGGGGGCCGGTCAGAGCAGGATGGCCCAGGTGCTCTGCGAAGCTCCAGGCCAAAGCAGCCAGGAACATCAGGGTCACGGAATCCTGGGATGGTTGAGCTGTCAGGGCTGCGAGAGGTTCCCTCTCTCATTTTACAGAGAAGGAAACTGAGTTTGGAGAGGGGTGGTGGCTTGCCTAACCCAAGGTCACATAGCAGGTTAATTAAATTTATGGAGCAAAAGGCAGTGGAAGCAATTAGCGAAGGAAGGGGAAACCTTCTAAAAAAGAAAGATTCAGGCAATTTATAGGTGACAAGTCTAGAAACTGTTTTCCGAGGAAACAGGGAGTCCTGGGATTTCATGTGAGTTCACAGAGACAGGCAGCCCTTTGCTCCTTCAAGACGCCCCACCTTCATTCCCCTGATTGCAGACGTGGTACCTGCAGGGAGGGACTGCAGACCTGACCCAGTGTGTAATTACTTACGCGAGGTGGGGGCAGGCTGGGATGTTAATCTCACCAGAGCCTCTTCCATCTCTACCGATTGTAGGCCAAGGAGTGAGGATGCATGCGTGAGTTTCATTTCCTCCTCTCTGGGGCGGGGTGTGAGAATACCCCTTGCCAGGGTGTGTGGGGGCCCGGTGGGTGGCGGAGTGGGTGCTTCTGTGCTGTGTGCAGGCTGGGGTCTCACGCCCGCACACTCACCTGTATTCACAGAACCCAAGGGGAGCCCAGCGCGGTGGTGGGTTATGCGGGGGAGCCTTCCCAGGCGCCATTTTGCACTCCAGGCTTTATGGCCAGGAGTCGCTTGTTTCCAGAGATGGGCCTCACCCAGTGCTTCCCTGCAGCCTGTTTGTTGTGTTGTGCAGGGCTCTGGGAAGGCCTGCTTCCTCCTGGCTGGCTGTGGTTCTCCAGTCTCGGTTCTGTGTTGAGGATTCCATTGGTGGCGTCTCTCCTCACTCTCCTTCCAGGTGGAGGCCTGCTGTTTTCCACACCTGTCTTCCCTCAGATCATGAGGGTTAGAGTGCCGGATTCAGAGGAGGGGCTCAGGGCAGCTTTGTGGAAGGGAGGGAGGGAGGGAGGGAGCAAGCTCATCCCCATTTGGCTCTCCTGACAAAGAATCTGTCCTGGGGCTTTTAGGGAATCCTAAAACCACTGGTTGGTTGGGATCATCTCGGGAATTTCGGAATCAGAGCTGGGTTTGAACCTGGGCTCCTCTGCTTGAACGAGAAACTTAATCTCAGTCATTCTCCGTTTCTGTGGACGGTTGAGGTACAGAGTACACCCCACAGCAATACTGTGAGGATTAAAAGAGGTGATGTGTATAAAGTACTGCACGGGCTGTACACCTAGTGAACGCTCGGGTAGTTCCAGTGACTGGAGTTTACGAACGGCACTGACGTGAGTTCCATGTGACGCCGTCTTGGCCCTCCTAGATAGCAGGTTCCTTGAGGTGTCCGTCGAGGTCCAGCACAGGGCTTGACACGTAGGCTCCTTCTAGAACCTTCCAATTTCCATGGCCACATGCTGAACTGAACAGAGAGCTCTGGCTTCTGTTCTGAAGTTCGGGGTGAGGCCCTTGGGAGACCCTGCGTGGGCCTTCCACGTCTCCCTGGCTGCCCTGTGTGGCCGCAGCCGGCCCTGACATGGAGGCTTCTGCACAGGTACGAGGTCTCCCGGCCTTTCAGAAGGGAAAACAGCCAGTGATTTTCTCCATTAGAAGAAAAGTCCACGGCTCAATTTCAGTGTTTCCCTGCTCCCTCCCAAGAAAACCACAGCTGCCTCAGACTTCTGAAGGCCTTTAAATTGAAGGCCTCGAGGAATGTGGGGGAGAAGGGCGAGTCCAGGAAGTCCCCTTAGTTGCCATCTTGTTGCTCTTGACAAAGAGCGTCAGAATGGCAGCTTGTTTTCCCCTCAGTCGATGGCGGAGCCAAGTAGATTGTGTGGAAGGAGGTGCCGTGGGCCTCCAGGAACAGAGGAGCCTCCCCCCGCCCCTCATCTTTATTGGATTTCAATGAGTCTTTCTGCTCCGGGTCGTATGTGTGGTGCAGCCTCATAAATGGCGCAGCGGAATTTTCGCTCCCTTTGTACTGAGGGCCTCAAGCACACTCCATGGCCATTGTCAACCCTGAATGGGGAAAATGCAGAAAACCCGGTAGAACTCATTTCTCCCAGGCAGCCCCGAGATTTGAAATATGACAGTTTAGGCACAAGTCCGTTAGAAGGCGCGGCATGGGCGGGAAGCAGGGGCTGCCTTGCCCAACTCCATGGCGTCTGAGTGTCCGTCTTTGTCTGGAAACCCAGATCCTCACACTTCACACTTAAAGAGAATTGCTGAGGACACCCAGGCTTCACAGCTATGCCATTCTCAGATCAGAGGACGCATGTGGCCATAGTATGTGGAAGGTTCTGGAAGGAATCTGGAGGCCGCCTTCTCCGACCCTGAGGCTGGGATGTTTCAGACCCAAGCTTACTGGATTAAAAGGACATGTGTCATTTCATCAGACAGACCCACCTGGTAGTGGCCAGTTAAATGCCCACTCTGTGGCATTTATCCATCCACATAGTTTTGGTGTCCACCACATGCCAGGCGTTGTGCTAGGAGCCAGCCAGACTGGGGTGAGCAGATGGGAGTCCCTGGCTTTGTGGTGGTACCAGGGGCAGCAGCTTTAGGAGGCATGTAAGCAGGGTCAGTCCTGTCTGGTGCAGTTACTATCTGTGTACTTCCCGGGTTGGTAGGGAAGCATCCTGCTGTCCTGCGTTTTGGAACTGGGGGGATGCTGTGAGGTGATCCTCTTCCCCCCCTTCTCCCCATGGTGGGCAGCTGAAGGACTGGGGGGCAGTTGATCTCTGCCTGTTCTCTGAACTTCACGGTGGCAGAGATGGGGTTTGAATGCAGGCTCCTCGGTCTCCAGGCCAGACGTGTACTTGTATTGAATGGGATGGTGGAGAAGGCCCTGGAACAGCAAGGCCATCGTGGTGGGAGTGCCTTGCTCTTGACTTAACCCATCGGAGCTTTACTTGTCCCATATGGAAGTAGCTTCTGGTTACTGCAAATTGCTGCCTGTATTTGGAAAAAAGCAATTAGAGAAGGAACGTTTCCATTGCCACGCAGATGCAAGGGCTGGTCTTCAGAGTGGAAGGCCCATAACTCGGGGGGTCAGTGCTGGAAGGCAGGAGGTGTCCTCCGACATGAAGAGGACTTTTCTCTCCTCACTCTTCCTCCACACCCCCTTTGTCTCTGTGGTCTGGAGACAGGAGCTGTTTGTAGAGCCCCTCCGAGGCAGTGGGTTCTTCCTCACGGCTGGTTCCTCTGCATCCTCACCGCAAGTTCGTCCCCCTTGAATGCCTCTGTTGTTGAGGTGCTCACTACCTCTCCATAGTCCTCATCCCCTGGAGGAGAATGTTCCTCTTCCTCCCGAGCTCAGAGCTGCCTCCCTCTGAGTTGTGTCCCCAGGACCCTCCCTCTGAGTTGTGTCTCCTGCACAGGCCCACTGTCCCCTAGCGACAGGCAGGTCTCGGGCTCCGCAGCTGCCCTGGCAGCTGCCACCACGCTTGCTCCACCTGGGAAGACACTGCCCGCCGATGTGTAAGTGTGTCACTGACAATAATAGTGCAAAGGCTCCGCATCCGAGGGCCTTTCTAAGATCGTTTCCTGATTAATTAGGTCAGCGTCTCCAAAATCAATTTCCAGTGAAGTCGCGCCGCCGCCCGGTAGCTCCGTTCCCCGCCCCGTCGGGCGAGGGAGTTGGCGCAGGACACAATTCCCTGGCCTCTGACGCAGTTCAGGCCTCGTCTCTACCTGGGAGGAGAGTCACATGACACAGCTCTTCTGTGATTATCCCGACTTTTTATTTTATCTGCCCTCCCCCTCAAATCTTCCATTAAACCCCCGTAGATCCTGCTTCAAACAGGCAATTAGACTAACAACGTAATTATATCCCTCAATGCTAATTGTAACTGGTTTAGGGGAAAAACAAAGAGAAAGAGGCTTCAAAAAAATCTCTGGAAACTAAAAGCAGCTGTTACAGTTTCCAGGTATTTCTTGTCCCTGTGCAGTTCTTCGAGGGCCCCGGGTGCTGGCGGGCTGGTGTCTGCGTGCGGCTCGCTTTGCCATTGGGCTGGACCGGCCATAGGACGAATGCAGGCCCGTCCCCACTCTTGTGCTTGTGGCACTCTTGTTCCCATGCTGTGGCTCTCTGGCTCTGTCTGCTGCTCCTGGTCCTCGTGTCTCGGACTCTGTGGTCTCAACCACGTTTATTCTGGTAGAGCCCCTGAGGGAGGAGCAAACAGCGAGGGGATTGAAAGCGTTAGAGGAAGTGTTATGGCCGCAGGTCCAGGCGATTGTTCCTCGGGGAGGCTGGGAAAGGCTGGGCAGAGCTGGACCTGGTCCCAGGGTTTGAGGGTGTCATGTGACAAGGATGCCGCAGGGAGACATCTCCTGCCACCCTGCCCATTCTCAGGGTTTCCCGGGTCTCTTCCGGACCAGGCCCCATGCTGGGTCAAGAGGCCTGGGTCCCCCCCCTTGGGACTGCCCACGGCCTGGGAAAGGAGGCAGGCCGGCAGGTAGTTGAGCAGTGGGACCACTGGGCAGAGGGTACATCAGAGGGGCTCCAACCCTGCCTTGGGGAGCTGGGTGGAGATGGGAGGGAGGTAGAGGAGGGTAGCTGGGGATGTCAAGAAGTTTCCTGGTGGAAGTGATTCTAGGATGGGACTGGGTGGATGGGGAAGAGAGTGAGCAGGTGGTGAGCAAGGGAGTGGGGGGACAGAAGCGTTGGTGTGGCCGGAACGTTAGGTAATGAAGGCTGAGACAGAGCATGGTGTTTACCTTGGCAAGAAGAGGGGAGTCTGGGAAGGGCCTAAAGAGGAGAAGGTGAGGGTCAGGCTTGTATCTTAGAAAGACCACATAGGCTCCAGGTGGGTGTCGTTGGATTGGAGGGCCTTGAATGGAGGCCGGAGGTCTCGTTTTGGAGGCTTTGGATGGGGAAGGACTTGCTGTGTGACTTCGAGGTGGTCACTTGACTTCTCTGAGCCTCCTTTTCCTTACCAGCTTGAAGTGAGGATGGTCATATTATACTCCATGTTGTAGGGGGCGTATCAGAAACAAAATCTGTAAATGGTCTAGCTCAGTGCCTGACATAGCACAGACATTGGAGCAGTACTTTTGAATGGGGGTGTGAACCTGGATGGCCTGGGGGCCTTTTCCCCGAATATACAATACCCTCTCCTGTCAACTCTAGCATTTCAGAGGAAGGGAGCTTGGGCAACCCTATGTCGATGATGGGATTCTCCTCTTGAGAATCCCAGCAATATGTGGTGGCTTTTCAGTTGTCACGACTTTTTTCCATCTTGGGAGCTGAGTCCTGAGCTTTGGCTTCATGCCTCAGAACAGTGTGGGCCCGTGCCACTTCTTTTTCTCAAACTGGGGTTTCCCAGTGTGCTGATCGAACTTGCTGACGATATTTCCTTTAGGGTAGATGTCACTCACGATGCCACTTCGAAGCCTGGGGACTTTCTCATTTTTCAGATATCCATGAGCGTGGAACCCCACTTTCCTCTTGATTCTTTTCCCACTCTCCCCACCCCCCCCCCGAGTTTTACTGAGAGATGGTTGACGTATGTCACTGTATAGTCCATGACATACAGCGCGACAGTTTGGTTTATGCATACTATGGAATGATGACCACGGTAGGTTCAGCTAAATCTATCTTCTCTCATAGATACAATAAAGAGAAAAGAACAAAAGGAAAAGAATCTGTTTCTTTTCTGATGGGAACTCTGAGGATTTTTTCTCTTGACCTTCCTGTATATCATGCCGCATTGTTAGCTATAATCCTCGTGCTGGGTCTTCTATCCCTAGGCCTTCTTTATCTTATAACTGCAAGTTGGGACCTTTTGGCCATCTTCCTCCAACTCCTTCTCCCCTTCCCCTCCACCTCCGGTAACCAAGAGTTGGATCTCTTTTTCTATGATTTTGGTTCTTTCTCTTCTCTTCCCCCTTCCTTTCTTCCTCCCTCGCTTTCTTCTCTCTCTCTCTTTCAGATTGCACATATAAATGAAATCATACAGTATTTGTCTTTCTCTAACTTATTTCACTTAGCATAATACCATCTAGGTCCATCCATGTTGTCATAAATGGTAAGATTTCCTCATTTTTTATGGTCAGATAATATTCCATGGTGTGCATCCTCCACAACTTCTTTACCCATTCATCCATCGCTGGACTTAGGTTGTTTCCATGTCTTGGCGATTGTCAATAGTGCTGCAGTGACATGGGTGCAGGTGTCTTTTCAAGTTAATGTTTTCATTTCCTTTGGATAAGTTGCCCAAAGTGGAATTGCTCGATGATACGGTGGTTCCATTTTTAATTTTTTGAGGAATTTCCATACTGTTTTCCGTAGAGGTTGTGCCAATTCACATTCACACCAGCAGTGTACAAGGGCTCCTTTTTCTCCACATCTCCACCAGCACTTGTTATCTCTTGTCTTTTTCGATATTGGCCATTCTAACAGGTGTGGGGTGATAGCTCATTGTTGTTCTAATGTGCCTTTCCCTGATGACTCGTGATGTTGAGCATCTTTTCATGGACCCCTTGGCCTTTTGCATATCTTCTTTGGAGAAATGTCTCTGTAGGTCCTTTGCCGATTTTTTAATTGGGTTATTTTTTTATTTACGTTTTTGCTGTTGAGTTGTAGGAGTTCTTTATGTATCTTGGATATTAACTCCTTATCAGATGTATGTTCTGCAGATATTTTTCCCCATTCTGTAGGTTGTCTTTTTTCACCTTGTTGATTTCTGTTGCTATTTTGAAGCTTTCTTGTTTGATATTGTCCCACTTTGTTTACTTTTTATTTTGTTGCTTCTGCTTTATGTATCCGGTCCAAAAAAATCATTACAAAGACCCATTTCAAAGAGCTTTATTTCTGTCCTATATATGTTTTCTTCTAGAAGTTTCATGGTTTTAGGTCTTGCTTTTAAATCAAATCCATGTTTGGGGCGCCTGGGTAGCTCAGTTGTTAAGCATCTGCCTTTAGCTCAGGGCGTGATCCCAGCGTTCTGGGATCGAGCCCCACATCAGGCTCCTCCGCTGGGAGCCTGCTTCTTCCTCTCCCACTCCCCCTGCTTGTGTTCCCTCTCTCGCTGGCTGTCTCTGTCCGTCAGGTAAATAAATAAAATCTTTAAAAAAAATAATAAATCAAATCCATGTTTGAGTTAATTTTTGTGGGTGGTATAAGGTATAGGTTTAGTTTCATTATTTTGTGTGTGAATATCCGTTTATCCTGGCACCACTTATTGAAAAGACTGTGTTTTCTCCATTCTTCAGTATTTTTGGCTCCCTTGTCAAGTATTAGTTGACCGTACATCCTTGGGTTTATTTCTGGACTCTCGATATTGTTCCATGGCTCTGTTTGTTTGTTTAATGCTAGTAATACACTGTTTGTTGACTGTAGCTTTATAGTATAGCTTGGAACCAGGAAGTTGATGTCTCCTGCTTTGTTCTTTTTTCTCAGCATTCCTTTGGCTATTTGGGATCTTTTGTGGTTCCATGTAAAATTTGGAAATGTTTTTTCTACTTCTATTAAAACGTCATTGAAGTTTTGATAGGGATTGCATTGAATCCATAAAATGCTTTTGGTAATAAAATTGACGTTTTAACATTAATTCTTCCAGTCCATGAACACAGGATACCTTTCCATTTATTTGTGTGTTCTTGGATTTCTTTCATCAAGGTCTTGTAGTTTTCAGAGTAGAGCTCTTTCCGTGCCTTAGTTAAATTTATTCCTAAGTGTTTTATTGTTTTTGATGCTATTAGAAATGGGATTGATTTCTTTTCTTTTTCAGAAAATTTGTTGTGAGTGTACAGAAATGCTACTGATTTTTGTGTGTTAATTTTATATCCTGCAACTTTACTGAATTCATTGATCAGAGCTAATAGTGTTTTGGTTGAGTCTTCAGGATTTTCTCTATATAAAACATGTCATCTGTGAGTAGAGACTATTTTACTTCTTCCTTTCCCATTCTGATATACTTTCTTCCAGGAAATGTTTTCAAGCTTTCATGGCACTTGGTTTGGGCCATGCAGTGCCAGGCATTCTGGGCCTGGGTTTGCCATCAGTTATGCGGATGGGGCGTTTTCATTAAAATTTCCATTAACTGTTTTTTTTTTCATTTTAAGCCAGTGAGCAATTTATAGATTCATTAACTTTTTACTACACTTGTGAAGCCAGGAAGAGGGGAATAAAGGAAATGAAATATTTGGTCCGCAACGTTTCACTAAAAGATGGCGGCCCTTACATACGGAGGACGAAAAAAAGCTAGGTAATTAGGGCCAGTCTGAAGAAGTGTTAGGAAGGGCTGGATCTTCCAGAAGAATCCGGAACTGGAATCTCTTGGCAAAGAGCACCACCTCTTTCATCCCCCGTCACCCCCATCTCCCTAGGAGCTCACCCATCCTTTTCCTCATAACCACTGATTATTTTTTCATCATGTGGCTGTCTACCCTCTGACGGCACACTGCCCATGGGAGCCCACCACTCTGGGCAACCTCTGTGGCTCTGGACATGCTTCCTTATATTGTGGTGTCTAGTCTGACTCCTTATAGCTCTCTCATTTTGTTTCCTTTTGACGGCGTTAGGTGTGGCAGGATGGCCGAGTGTGTGGGCTTTGGGACCAGCAAAGCTTGATGTCAAATACTGGCCCTGTTGCTTACCAGCTGTGTGATTTTGGTCAGGTGGCTTCTCTGAGCCTGTCTCTTTATCTATAAAATCACAACAGTATTAGGAACTCGGGGAAGACCCAGAAAAATGGCAGCAGTATTCTTCACCGCACAGTTACGTGGTGAGGATAAAACAAGATGGCTTACTAAAGGTATCTGACCTCCATTCACATTTCATACTGTGCCATGCGGTTGGACGGCTCGTCTCTGAACATTCTCACTTGGGGGCTCCACTTCCCGATCATGGCAAGTCCCTGCACTTGTCAGGACTTCAGTTGCTCCAGTTGTAAAGTAGATGACTAATTCCTAGTTAATTGAGGGTGTTGGAGGAGTTCAAACGTATTTAACGAGCCTCTTGGAGTTGCTGACCCATAATAGCATCTCTATACTCAGTCGCAGTCGCGTAGTTGTTGTGGGTGCAGCTGTGTGCAGTAGAAAAACCTCACTGTCAGGGGCTCCTCTATGAAAAAGGCGGTCAGCTGAAGATTACCTTCCCCCAGAGTTTGGTAGAGAACATCTTAGCACTTGAACGAACTCTGCAGGCCATCTCGGGCAGCTCCCAGGGGGAGCTGGAATGCCCGCAGTGCTGAACTTTGCCGTGGATGGGTGTATAGGTGGGTTCAGCCACCACGTCTACTCAAGTGCCCTCCTCGTCGACCACAGACTGTAAAAGGATGTCTTTGCAGAGTCACACGTCTTCATTTTGGAGAAGGGTGGCATCCCAGGAAATCACCTTTTCCTGGTACCTTGCTTTGTAGACGTGCAGCCCCCGTTAAAGTACAATGAGTTTTTCCTCAAAAGCAGTGATGATAGAAAGCTAAGCAGGAAGGAGGAAGAATTTCTGAGCCATTCAGAGCAAGTGCTTTGGGAGTTGGCTTATACAAAGTTACACAGAGAGTTTTGATTCTGTGCTTGTCATTTCACCATAATGCCCGAGTATTTTTCATGTAGCTCTCCACTGTTCGCGAACATCCATTCTGATTGCCTCGTAAGTAGAGACTTTTTTACGTTGTGCGTATAGGTTGTTCCCCAGTTTTTATTATAAATAATGCAGTGGACATCTTTGTGCATGAATCTCTTTCCTTCTTTTGTACAATATTCATAGAATTTGTTCACCAAAGTGGATTACTAGGTCAAAGGAGATGAGAGTTGGCAACACAGTTGTGACAGTGGCAAGTCACAATTAGACAGAGAGAGCAGTGGATGTGACAGCTGAGGGCACATAGCTGCTTTGGAGATTCTTGTAGAAAAACGCTATTTGGGAGACTTGACATGACACAGTGCTGCCTTCTGTCTTCGCTGAGCCTGGTAGCTGCTGACTTGTTTTATTGGCCCGAAGACTTTGGGCCAGGTCATGAGCTGAAAACTGGAATATTAATCTTTCTGTGCCTCAGCAAAAATACATATTCAGCCCCATGATTGCAGAGCCCCACACTGGACCCAGCGAGGGAGCACTAAGGCTGGCACTCATGAAAGGGCCTTGTACATTGTATTCAGACATACATGGACTTGGACATGTTACGTCCACTCTGGGCCTTTGTTTTCCCTTTGTATGTCAGGCCTTCTGGCTCAAAACATCGTGCACTGATGAGAAAGTACTGTAGTTTGTGCACTGAAGGTGTTCTCCAAGAGGTCAGTTAGGAAGGGAGAATCTGGCCTGATTTTGAATAAAGTGTTGGTGGTTATCTGGTACAAGGAGGGCCGTGCTTTGGGTAGACTTCTGAGAATTGTATGATATCTTTAAATGTCTCTTCTTAACTGATAAGTCATTTGACATTCTGTAATTTGCCCGTTTTAATGAAATATGGGCATTTTCCATATTCTGCTGCTTTTGGCTGTGAGGTTTGCTAACTGCTGGTGTTCTGGTGGGTTGACTTCTTGAATTGAGTTTTACGGTGATGGAGAAATGACCATGACAATGAAGCCATTCCTCACAGAGCACTTTGTGCCAGGCATTGTTCTAAGTGCCTTCACAATTATTAACTCTTTTTATCACTTAATGATTTCATTAAATCAATTCATTTCAGGAAAGAGAAGCAAGACAGGGAATCTTGGAAAGGAAGACGAGAGCCAGGAGGGGGAAGAAACTAGCTGTTTGTCTTGGAAGAAGTCATGGGTTTGAATCTCAGCCCTGCCAGCAACTACTGACTTTGGGCAAAGTCCTTTCACCTCTGCTGCCTCTGCTGCCTCTGCTCTGAAATGGAAATCATGACTCCAACTTTGTAAAGAATTAAATGAAGTAATGGCTGTAAAAGTCCTGCCGATCACTGAACAGATGTGGGGCACTAATAGACTGTGTTATTCCTGCCTCACCCCAGAAGCAGGCTTCTGGGAACCTGAGCCATTTTCCCCGTTAAGGATGCCGTGTTGATGTGCTCTCCGTGCTGGGCCATGTGTTGGGCACTGGGGAACCCAGAGGCACAGCCTCTACCCAAAGAAGATGTATGCTCCCACTTGGAAGACAGGCCATAAAAAGATGACTGACTGTACCAGCCAGTTGATCAATACGATTTGAATGGCCCAGGCAGTAAGTGCTTTAAGAAAACAGGAGAGGGAGATTGGTCCTGTGGCTGGGGGGAGGTGGGAATGGAGCTGTCAGTGAAGGGAAAAGCTTTATTTGCACAATGTAGTTTGAAACTAAGCCTTTAGCAACAGCCAGGGTGGAGAGGTTCGTAGGGTTGAGTCTGTACCTTGTAGGACAGGAACACTCTTTTCTTTCATGACAAGGTTCAAAAAAGACCACCACGAAGTTTTAGTGTGGATCTGGAGTCTGGAGTAGAGGTCCTGAAGGGGGAAAGTTCTGGAGCCCTAGGAGCATTTCCATCTCAACCCGCTAGCTGGCATCAGACTTTGGTACCACGGAGCCTCCACTCATGACCCCCATAAACATAGTCTTCCCAGTCTGGTCAGGAGATGCTTCTGGAGTATCTCCTCGGTGCTGGGGTCTTCTGACTGATGGGTTGGAAACAAGTAGCCTTCACATTATGAATTTGCTGTCCCTTGTAGATTCTGAGCAAAGGCCGGAAGCAAAAGTATGCTGGAAGGCCATGCAAACATCCCTTGTGTTAGGAGACTGGGACTGGGTGGCCAGAAGTCCATTTCTCAGTCTTCCGGGGTCCCTTCAGGTCTGAGCCGTGACTCTGCTGGCTGGGGCAGAAGATGACCCAGTTCAGGGGAAGACGGTCCTGACCGTGAGGAAGTTACAGCGCTTACGGGGAAGCTTAGACTCGGGGACCCCCTGGTGAGCTGCGCAGGACATTGCTACCAAGTGGTCGTGTCCTCCAGGAGCTTCCTGATCTGAGCTGCTCAGCTGCTGGATTGACCTGAGCTCCGTCCCTGTCTTTCCACTGCCGTGCTCTGATTGACGAGGACCTGCATTTCCCTGGTGCTCTTGCCCTCTGGCCTTCAAGTAGCTGAGCCGGAAGGATGCCCAGCAGGGAGACTGCAAGGTGGGAAGAAGGGACCAGCCCAGGGTATTTGTCCCCACTCATTCTTGCCTCTCGCAGTGTTTCGGTATAAGCTGCCTCTGGGATCCACTCCCATTGGGCAGCCCCTGCGGAACGGCCGCAACTTCTGGTAACACCATCTCTTCCCTTTCTCTCTCCAGGCTAGTCCTTGGTTGCCTTCCTTTCCCCTGTTTGATCTCAGCCCGTTCATCACCTGTGTCCTCAAATCCCTATATTAAATCGCTTCCATTTTAAATGCCTGGATTGGCTTCTCTTTTTCCGGTCCAGACCCTGCCAGGGCATCCTGGATCAGGCCCGTTAGAGCATTTGGCTGTTCCCACTCTGAATAATACCATGGGAGCTGTTACAAGATCATGGATGCCCTGATGAATTCAGGGTACCAGATTTTTTCCCCCCTGCAAAGAAAACAGAATGGTAGAATAATTTCAAAAGAATTTGGCTGTGTAGATTTCTCAGTAGGCACCCCTTGGAATGTGAGGAATTAAAATCTTTCTTTTCTTCCTGGGCCTCTCATTTTGTAGGGAAATGGGTGAACTTCCTTTCCAACTACGAAAGGGACTATTTTGACTTTTAAAAAATTCATGCAGTCATTCTCCCCCTCCCCCATTTGCCTGGGCTGTTGATCTTGTGATATATTTATAGAGATTGTGGTTGGCTGACCAGGAGTTATTTTGCAATAGGAATTTGTAAGATTTCTACTTTGAGCGAGTGTTCCAGACTTTTCTTTCTTTAAAAAGAGTAAAGTCTTTCTTGGAGCACTCCTTTGCCCTTCTGTAATTAGTCTTGTTTCACAACCCAAGTAAGTCCAATGTTTTATGCAGGTTCACCCCCCCCCCTTGTGGATTTCTTTTGTCTCTGGTCTTCTGTTGTCTTTGGTGTCCCTTTACCCTGAATTTTAAAAGGCCACACAGCTCCTTTTTCATATAGGAATGTTTTTGCAAATGGGAATGTGGTGACTGGATAAAGGGTGCTTTGGGGGCCAGGAGACCTGGGTTTCTCTATAAGGGAGGATACTGCAGTAGTTAGGGGGAGCAAGCATGTTACCATCCCCAACTTTACCGTGCTCACTGTGGACATCAATAATCAATCACAGCACTCTCTCTAGCTGAGCTCTCATGTGGCCCGGGAATCCTTTTCAACGCATTGCCTGGGGGGCCACTAATGATTGATTAGACCTGGCACTGAAAATACAACCCGTTGGCCATTCTGGGACTGGATGATTCCCTAGACCGCATTCATCCCCATGGTTCTCTAAATATTGGCAGCAAGTTCCTTTAGGTTTTAAACCAATCGACTGACCTTTGTTAAGCCCCTTCTGTATGCAGCGTAGCTCTGGGTGCTGTGGAGCCACGGAGAAGCCCTAAAAAGTTAGCCGCCCTCATGGAAATGTTGCAGTATGGCTGGGAACAAAGCTGCAGAGGGTGGTATGTTTCTGGGTGCACTCGGGCCTGCCCTTGGTGCTCCAGGAGTTGTCCCTGTGGTCAGGGAAGTCTTTGTGGGGCAGGGCCTGGGATCCAGCCTCTCCGTGCAGGCCACAGTCTGGGCGGTGAGGCAGCGTGGTCAAAGACAGTAGAAACGCAAGAATCAGCAAATTTCAGGACTTAGGAGGGTCCTCAGAACCCACCTGGTCAAAATCCTCCAATTTATAGGTAGGGAAACTGAGGCTCAGGAAAACAGGACTTGCCTGAATTTTAATAAGTGGTAATTATATAGCTAAAGTTCAATAAATGAGAAATCATTTTAATTATAACTATAGAGCATTTACTATGCACCTGGCATTGTTTTGAGAGCTTTATATAGGTTAACTGATTCAGCCCTACGTAACCTTGTGCGGGGCGTACTATCATTATCCCCCTTTGACAGGTGAAGAAACTAAGTCTCAGAGGGTTCAGTGACCTCCCCAGTGTCACATGGCTCGTAAGTGGTGGGCTTGAACCCCGGCCATCCCGCTCCAGATTCTATGTGGAGAGATACTGTGCTGAGTAAATCCCGCCGGAGGGATCAGACTATGTTTGGGTTTCTTCGTTTTTTAAATGTATTAATTTTACTCACCACCATCAGGGTAATCATGCCGACCTCCTCCAGATCTGTGGCTCACGTAGCCTTGTTAGCGCTCGCTGAGCATGTCACGGACTTTCTACCTTTGTATCCACCCAGCAGTTGTGTTTCATGGGGATTTTTTCCTCCCTTTTACATCGGGGGAAACTGAGGCTGAGAGGTGCTGTTTCCTGAAACATCACCGGGCAGAATTTGAGCCCAGGGTGCCTGACTCCAGATGGCCGAGCTGGAAGGTCTCTGAGAGGTGGTCCGTCCGGCAGCCTCGCTGGGCAGGTGGGCAGACGGGGGGCAGAATCTGCCTGTGCCAGCAGGCAGAGGAAGGGGTCTCCTGGCATGGGAAGGTTGCTGCTTTTCCCTGTCTGGGCTTGCTAGCGTCACTGTGGCCATGGTCACAGGAGGCCCAGGCCCTTTCCTTTGATCTCCTTGAAGAGACTTGAGGAGTAGCCTTTTTCTTTACTGCCTTACTTGAAAATACCTAAGGGGGTGACTTAAAAACCCCATCCCCCCGATTCCAGGTTCCCTAATTTAGAGATCGCAACTTTCTCTATTTATAATAGGGATTTTTCCCCCCTTGTGAAGCAAAAGAGTTTTTCTTTTTTTTTACCCCCCCCCCCACTTCCTGCTGATCTGAAGCGAATATTTATCACATATTTAATGAGTAATCTGAGTCTTGGCTTGGTGAGGCTGTACCAGGACATGGTTTATGGCTGATCTGGTTTTAACTCGCTCCAGGCGGTTTTCCCTGGAGTTTTCTGTAAAATCATAAACCTGGAGAGAGAATTTTTGTGGAATCCAGTCACATGACTTGCTCTTTTGTAAATTGAGAGATTAACTGTGTGACTGTAAAGAACCGAGACGCATTTCTTTTTGGAAAAGAAAACAAACAGAGCAGCATTTATGCACGCAGAGGAGCGTGTCCACTCTTAAAGATGGGAAAGTCACTTGCCAAGGTCACTCCACCGGGTCTTGGAGGCAGCATGGCTTCGGGTTTGAGAACACGACTTGGAATCAGAGCGGCTGGGTTGGAGACCTGGCTGAGCCTCTTTCCAGCCGGTCCTTTCACTCTGCAAGCCTCTGGGACCCGACTTGGACTGCAGGACTGGGGACCGTCCCTGCCACCCAGGGTGATTGAGGAGATTCAGTGAGGCGGTGTACCCAGTGCCTGAGCCCAGGCCTGGCATACAGGAGGAGCTCAGTAGATGCTGGCTGCTCCAGGGCTGCTAGTATTCTCCCTGTTGGAGGCCCTTCAGCAGCCCTTTTGCAGACACAATTCTGACCATGTTTTGCCCTTGCATGAAGCCCTTCATGTGTTGGGTGAGAGGTAGAAGGGAACTTCTCATAGTTTCTCTGGAACTCTGTTAGATTTATTTTAATATAAAAAATTAAAAAGCAAAACCCAAACCAATAACCTTGCTGGACCTGACCCCAGGAACAGCCTCACCCTTTTGGATGCAGCCTTAGACCCCGTTGTGATGCAGTGCAGCTGGGCGAATAGAATTTACGTGCACGGAACACCCAGGACTTCTCATGGGCCGTGTAAATCCACATGTGCGCTGTGGGCTCCGCCGAGCTGGAGGTGAGAACGAGGCTTGGGGTCTGGGCAGCAGGTCCGGCATGGCAGCCTGCGGGAGGCTGCCGCCCTCCTGCCTGAGGTCAGGACGCCGCCGTCCTGCTCAGGGCCCCGAGTCAAGCCCCGGGCATGGAGGTAGCTTCATCTTTCACTTCTGTGTCTCCCAGATGTCCAGGTCTGTGCCTGGAGGAGACCTCGTCCTCTGCGCACAGTCTAAGTCAGACAGGAGTTTCTCAGCAGCTGCCATTATTTGTCTGTTTCTAAACCTGCGATTTATTGAGTGACTGCTGCATGCCAGCTCTGCCCCGGTGCTCCTCACACGCTGTCTTAGGTGATCCTTAGTGCTCCCAGTAGCCCTTTGTTCTAGAGCTTTCTCTCCACTGCTGTCCCCAACCATTGCCATCTCTTCCCTGGAAGGTGATGGCGGCCTCCATGCTGGGCTCCCTGCCTCTGTCCTGGCGCCGGTGGTTGCTTCAAGAGGTGCACAAGCTTTTAGGGCAGCCCTGGGAGCCTTGGCGTGAGGCTCACAGTCCTGTGCCTGGCTTGCAGGTGCTCTGTAATCACCAGCTGTTGATGGTACGACAGAGATGGATGTGACCATGGTGGTGGTGATGACTATATCAGCCTTAAGGTCCTGCTCCAGTCTGGCTGGCTGTCCACCAAAGAGGGAGGGTTCTGCCTGTACCTGGAAATGGCTGTGAAACCGACAGAACCATGCTGGTTCCATCCCTAGGAAACCTGATTTATTTCTTGACACTTGACCTCAGACAGTAAGGGCTTAGGGAGGAGCAGAGGGGCATCGTAACCAAGAGGAATAAAGACCCTGGTCATTTCCCTTGGTTTTCCCTCATAGTTGGAAACTTGGCCAGTTGATGATATGTCTGGGCCTCCCTTGGCCTCCAGGCTCTGGTCTGGGGTCTGATCAGCGCCTGGACCCATCAGTGGGCTGGTCCCTTCCTCCAGAGGTCAAGGCCTTCAGAGAAGGCTGCGGCCCTGCAGGTTTCAGGGACCCAGGCTTCCCTGCTGGGCAAGATGGTACCCTTCTCTTTGCTCCCTGGCACCCAGCTTGTATTAGCTTCATTTGCATCTAGACCGTACATTCCCCCCCTGTTGAGCAGGAGCTCCGTGGGCCCTGTTCCAGCATCCCTCCCTTGGGGAGGCTCTTCCCAACCCTGCAGTCCCACTGGATCCTGTTGTCAAAGATGCTTGTGGAGTCTAGGCCCTCCTCTTGAGAGCATGTATCTCAGTTGGTAATTATAAATTGATAGCGTGGAAATAATTAAGTAATCACTGCCCATCTCCCCCACTGTTCTTGCTGCTATTGTGTTCCCAGTAACAACTCCGGTGTCCAGCACACAGTAGGCACTTGATAGGTAGTGTTTGGGTGAGTGACGAGGAACCGCATCTGAGTCCTCCCCACGGCCTTTCTCAGAATCACACATCTCCTGTGCAAGGTACGAATATCCATTGAAATACCTCCTTCTTTTAACTCTTCTCCAGCAGCCCCCTCTTCAGCTTGGACCCTTGAGCCGTCTGCGGCTTTGAGTAACCACGTCCGGGTGGAAAACAAATACAGAATTAAAAACCAAGCACCGCATGCTAGAATCATATCACCGAAGGTGATCTAAGAAGCAGGGTCTAATTAGGGAATTTATAATATATTTAGTTTCCTGGGAGTGGGATCCTCTTTGTACCGTGTAAAGCTATTGTTTGGCATTGGCAGAGTCGCCCGTAATAGGTGTTTTTCAAGAACACCTGGTGAACAAAAGCAGGGGCGGCCTGTGCTCGAGTTGGGGCCTGATGGTTCAGTAGGCAAAGTTCACCTCCATTGTTTGGGGCCAGGTTTGACTTGTTTCTTCTGGACACCAGGGGCCAAGCGTGTAGAGGAAACGGCCATTGACTTGGGTGAGAAGATGTGTGAGCCCTGGCCAAACCACTGACCTTCTTTTTTTTTTTTTTTTTTTTTTAAAGATTTTATTTATTTATTCGACAGAGATAGAGACAGCCAGCGAGAGAGGGAACACAAGCAGGGGGAGTGGGAGAGGAAGAAGCAGGCTCATAGCAGAAGAGCCTGATGTGGGGCTCGATCCCAGAACGCCGGGATCACGCCCTGAGCCGAAGGCAGGCGCTTAACCGCTGTGCCACCCAGGCGCCCCATGACCTTCTGTGTGACCTTGCGCAGGTCACTTGGCCCCTCTGGGTGGTTGCCTGCGTGGGCCAGCCTCCCTTACCTCTCTCCTTCTCCTCCTCACTCATGACATCCTTGCTGTTGGCAGAGCACAGCAGGCACACTCCTGCCCGCCCCTGGGTCCTTGCACTGGTCATTCCCTTTTCCCCAGACACCGACTCCCTTACCTTCCATTGTTTGCCTAATGCTCTGATTGCCTGACTTAAAATTGCAGCCTGTGGCTCCTCCCTTGCCCCTGCGCTCTCATTGCCCTTCCCCTTCTCTGTTTTCCCCTCACAGAACTGGTGAGATTCTAGCATAGGATATATTTTACTGATTTATTCCACCTAATGCTGCTGTCTCCCCCAACTTGAATATAATCGCTGTGAGGGCAGGGATCTATCCCAACTGCCTCGAACAATGTCTGGTGCATAGAAGGAGCTCATCAGATACTTTTGGGATGAGTGAATGACTTCCCCTGATTTGAGTCTTGTGCCTCAATGGGACAGACAGAAAGTTGGAGTTAAATTTTGGGGATCCATTGGCTGTTGGGAAGGAAAGAGGTATGTAACTGAGGCTCCAGTTGTTTGGGACCCACTGTCCTCCCATCCTCAGTAAATAGTGGGAGACTGAGTGATCCTCTTGGCGGCGGGGGGGGGGGCGCTCTGGCAGGTGCATCCCACAGGTGCGGTGCCTCCTGCAGGCCTCCAGGTGATTGCCCTTGGCCTCCCTCCCTGCTGACGCTGAGCATCTTCCTACAGGGTCAGTGGTACCTGTTGGTAATATAAAACAGTATTTTTATATTCAAACATAATGTATGTATGACGTACACAGGCATAGTTTGGAGTAATGTGCATTTGATTACTTGTGAATATAACATTCATATGACTTCAGAAAGAATACAGGACCTGAAAGGCATTTGAGCATGCAGGGAACTTATCTCGTGGGTTCACATTCACTCTTCCCTTCCAAGGGTGAAGAGAAGCCAAGAAGCAGGAAATGTTGGGGATTTGGAATTGTCCACCAGTGGGTTTGAGGTTGTCCTTCCAGAGCTGAGCACAGTAGGCTTTCAAGGAATATTTGTTGAATGATCAAAGGAGTGATCGATTACTTAGGATCAGTTGTTAATTTCATCCTGGTTGCCAGTGTAGTTCATTATTCATCTAAGCAACTTCGTTATCCGTGTTTCCCGAGAAATAATAATTAATTATTAATAATAGGGATTCAGCCCTACTTGCTGAATATTTGCTGCATGCCAGGCCCCGTGCTGGGTGCTGGGGTCATGGCCATGTGTGGGATGTGGTCTTCATCCAGGAGGAGCACGTGGTCTGAGGGGACGTAGGTGTTTGGGGAACTGTGGTCCCCATCCCATGGAGTTGGTGAAAAGTGCTGGTGGTGGCGGGTTAGGAGTGTTGGGGGAACAGTGAACGGGGACACATCAAATCTGATGGGGGAGATGGGGGAGTCACTGATGTCCCCCAAGAGGAAGCAATTTCCAGTGGGGGAAGGAGAAGGCAAGATCCTAATTACACCACCATGGAATTGTGCTTCACTAGGTCTGTCCTGGGATTGACTGGCAGAGGCACCATCTTGGAGATGCCCTCTCCAAGATGGTGGCCCTCCTCCATCCTCTCGGAGCTCAGGGGACCATGAGCACCCACATTTGCAGTGACACATCAGCCTCGCCGTGCCTCTGGCTCGGTTCTCTTATCGCAGAAAGGCATTTCATTCTTCGAGATCAGGCAGCCAGGACCCATGGAGCTGTTTTCCTCCATTGTGCAAGCATGACAAATCATTAATTTTTGATTGATTTGCTTAGAATTATGGGCGCCCCAGCATTCTTTCCGCCGCTGAACAGCTGTATAACAAATGAATATATCAGTGTGCACAAAAGATTGGAGATCTAAGAGAAGCAATTACATTGGCCACCCTCCCCCACCCTCACCCCTTCCCGGGCAGTGAAGGGAGGAAATTTTTACCAGAATTCCTCAAGTGGCTTTAAAAAAAAAAAAAAAAAAAAGCCTTTTTATAATTGAATTAAATCTTTATTTCTTCATCTTTTGCACAGATTTCCAAACACATACCAGTTCCCCATGTGCTTGGGTTCCATCCATCCAGGAGGAATCTTTAATAATGAAATTTCAACTCGTGAATTAAAACCAAAATGAAAAAAAGAAAAAAAAAAGGAGTAAATTCTACCCCTCCTTTTTGCCTTTTTTTTTTTCTCTCTCTCTTTTTTTTTTTTTTTGGTCGCTGCTATTCCTTTAAGATTTTGGAACCGTACCAGTGCACTAAATGTGACCTCCATAACTTTTAAATTAAGAATTTATGCTGGCTTGAAATTTATGAAATATTTCAGCATGAAAGAAAGCCTTTTTCCCTCAGGAAAATTGAGCAATAAATCACAGCACTGTGGATTTACTGCCCTAGAGCCAGCGAGAGATAGGATTTTTTTTTTTTTTGCTTCATTCTGAAAAAAAAAAAAATGTAATCATATAAGACAGCTTAGCTGCTATCCTCCCACTCTCTAGAATTTTTAATTTCAGCTGTTTCTGCTTGGATTTATTTCCAATATTCCTGCTCGGCTTTTCAATTTCCTCAGTTATTAAATTTTAATTCAGTGCATTAGCATTTAAATTAAAAAAGGGTTTATTTTATCGAAATCGTTGGCCAGCCCCCATCCCGTAGCACACGAATTGCCTGTTTCTGCCATTTGCACAAAATGTGAAATGCAGCTAATGTCCTACAACTTACATTTGCACAAATTCAGAAATAAAATTTCTGGGTTTGGAATAATATTTTCTTTCCAAGAAAATCCTTAATAAGAGAATGGAAAAGAACAACTTAACATTCATTTGGGAGGGAAGAGGAGGGTCGAATGAAACCAAAAATAGCTTTGCCCGGGTCCTACGGAGAAACTGGTGTAGAAGGAATGGATGGGGCTGACAAAGGGGGGCAGGTGCCCTTATAGAGAGCGGGGGGGGGGGG
>NW_024424119.1:40803850-40806292 GCF_017311325.1 Ursus maritimus
CCCCCCCCCCCCCTTGTAAGCCTGAGGAGGAGGGACTCTCGTGGGCCCCCTGTGCCCCGCCCCATGTCACTTGCCCTAGCAGGGTTTGGTTAAGGTTGGGTCAGCTCCACATACAGTCCCAGAGATGGAGGGCAGCAGGAGATGACCTGATTTAACTCTCAGGCCTCCTGTCCCGTTTTTGCCAGTGAGAAGCTCAGGTCCGGGGAAAGGCAGGAGCCTGCCCACGGTGAGACCCACACAGAGCCGGGCAGAGCACACAGGCCGGTGGCAGCCACAATAGAGTGGCAGTGCTTCAGCGGTTAACCCAGAGCTGGCCTGTGCTTAGGACGTCAGCTTTACCACTGTATTGGAGGTCATTTCGACCAGCCCTTTGGAAGAAGCCTCAGCGCCGTGGGGTCTGGTGGACACTCATGAGACGCCGACCTGCAGCATGGGATTCAGATCATACCCTGAGACAGGCTGGGGAGACCCCTGGGGCAGTGCAAGGTCAGCCGTGCCTCTCACTCATCTGTTGTGCGATCGGAACTGAGTCCCTGCTGGGTACTTTTACACACGTTACCTCGCTGGTCCCACGAGATCCGTCCGGGGATTGGCATATTGCCATTTTGCACGTGGGAACACCAAGGCCTTGAGAGTGCAGGTGGTTTGCCAAGAATCCTACAGCTAGGAAACGGCAGGACCAGGGCTCCAAACGCAAGACCGTCTATCTGATGCTACACTGTGTGCTGTTTAACTTCAGTTCAAATCGGGGATCAGGTCAGGTTACACTGGGTAAGGTGAGTTTGTGGTTTAGGTTGAATCATAGGAAATTGCTGGTATTTGGAAAATGGCTATGTCAGAGGGTCAGCTTAATTCAAGCTGTAGGTAGCTGCGAGGACGCGGACAAAGCTGGCCTGGCATCTCACGGATCTCTACAACTCAGGGTCAGTGCGCTCGGCACTGTGGGCTTCCACGGGGCTGGGGAGGGCCTGTGGGGCTGTCCCTCCGTTACAGTGGGTCTGGGCTCAGCCAGGCCGATGTGCCGTGATCGACGGGAGCTGTGATACGGACACATGCTGTCTCGGACATCTCTCACCTGCGCACGTCATCCGCCTATATGCCCACCCATATCAGCTCCGCGGACCCGCTGGTCACTGGGCGCGTCACACGTGCCCAGCGGGTGCTCCTCCTGCCAGCGGCTCCATTTCTCTTGTTGCTCTGCCCGAGTTTCTGTGCAAGGATTTGTTTGGACAACTGTTTTTGTTTTTTTTTTTTTAAAGATTTTATTTATTTATGTGACAGAGAGACAGCCAGCGAGAGAGGGAACACAAGCGGGGGGGGGGGGTGGGAGAGGAAGAAGCAGGCTCCCAGCGGAGGAGCCCGATGTGGGACTCGATCCGGGAACGCCAGGATCACGCCCTGAGCCGAAGGCAGACGCTTAAACAACTGCGCTACCCAGGCGCTCCATGTTTGGACAACTGTTTGAACATTTTTAGCATTTTGTCTTTGTTTTATAAAAACTGGTGGAAAACAAAATTGAGCATTGCCACTGGTGGCAAGAAGCACAAAGATCACAAACAAAATAAAAGGGAAACGTAGGTGGAGATGACCAGGTGTGCCAGAGACAGAGCATCTTTTCTTCTACCCAGCCCCATGTTCACTGTCCACATGTGGTTGACTCTGGGTGAAACTGGGAAGGAAAAGGACAACAACAAAAAACAAAAACGAAAATATGTGCGAAATGCTAGAAATAACGTGCCCTGAGTTGAGTCTGAAAGATGAGAGATCATTTGGGATTTTACAATTTTTTTAAGCTCTCGGGGGCAGAATTTCCACCCCTTCTGCCTCTTACGATATGAAGATTAAAACAACTTCTTCCCATTCACTTTCCACAGAAGTTTTGAGGAATGCAAGATGTCGGAAGGAGGCTGTAATTGATCCTGTTCTTTTGCTCCCAGTGAAATGATATGCAAACCATTTTCCGCTTTCTTGTTTCTGCCACTGAAATAATACACCAGCATCCCATTAATTTTTCCCTCCCAGGCCTCACATTTCTACCTCCTTATTTGTCCTTCATCTTTGCATTTCCCTCATGTGGGCGGTGGGGGCTGTGTGGGTTTACCTCACTTCCCGATTGGCTCTTCTGAATGTTGGTGGGAGAGAAAATATTCCAGAGCTGAGGGAGGTGGGCACTGAAGTGACCCAGACCTGGGCTTGTAGCTGTGGGATGTTGGATGAATGACTTAACATTCTTTGACTCTCCTTGCCTCACTTGTAAAACGGGGATCTTGTGTATGTGTGTTGGGGGACCCATCAGGAGGAGGGTCGAATAGGAAGTGTTAAATGTGCATATACTGGCACCCCACGGGAGGTTAGCTGGGGGAGAGAGTCTGGATACCCCTGGGAGTCAGCTTGGAGGGCTGGGTATAGGGCAAGAGGGAGCAGTGGGGACTGTGGAGAAGC
>NW_024424119.1:40806301-40811073 GCF_017311325.1 Ursus maritimus
TGGCAGCTGTAGCTGACTGTGGTCATGTGGGACTGAGTGCTGCTTTCACATGCTGAAATCTGGCCTTCTTTGGGTGAAATCCTCTTATTTTTCTATATTGACTGTTTGAAGTCCGCCATCTGGTTTGGCCAGTTTGCAACATACGGTCAAAAGGTAGCTGCTGTCGTTTGAATTTTAGGTCCACAACCCTGAATTCAAAAAACTTGAAAACAAAACGATTTCTTGTAACTGGTGAGGTGGCAGGACTTGACCTGAAGGGAGAAGAGAGTAGTTCTGTCTTTGTTGATCCTCCATAGGGCTGACTGCATGAATTTCACTGTGGAAATATCACTGTGCTTGAATCTGGGGGAGGGGGATAGGTGGGGGGCTCTCCAGACCCTGCCAGGGTTGTTTCAAAATACGGAACACATGCGCTACATGACCTTTCTAAACTTGGAAAGATTCTCAGTTTGGAAACACGTGTGTGCCAGAGTTTGGAACCTGCATTATTCTAACTGTGATTACTGTTGTTATAAATGCTTTGACAACGCCAGGGAATGCATCTACGACCCGCATTCTTTCCATGTCTACAGCCTACTTCAGCCGCTGCAGCGGAGGTCCCCCCAGCACTGGCCTGGGGGGGGGGGGTCAGGAACTCCAGGTGTTTGTCATTCAGTCCTCCGAGACTTCAGGCAGCTCCCTCCTGGCCCCGGGCCTCAGTCTCTCCATCTGAACCAGAATTTTATGATTTCTGAAATTTTCATTTGGTCAGCCTTATCTCCCCATCCCCCCTCCCCAACCCCAAATAAAAGCGATTAAGAACCGGCACTCTCTTGTCTCTCCCTGCTAGTAGGGTTGGGGGACAGAATATTTTAACATAATAGGATATTCTCCCTCCGGTTGGTAGGAATAAATCTGCGGCTACTGTTTTATTGGAAATCCCAGATGAAAATAAAAATGGTGCAATTCAATCTCAGATTTAGCTGGTTACTTACTTTTCACTGAGTCCCCAGGGCCCTGTGGTTGCTGGGTTTGTGTTGGCAATGGGTGCTCAGCTGTATTTAAAGGGCCAAGCAAATTCCGGGGGTGGGGGGTGAGGGGGTGGGGGTGTCCCGACTCCCTCTTACCACTAGGGGCAGATTTTCCCAGCCTGCAAGAATGGAGCAGGGGCTTGTGCTGGTTCTCCCCTCTGTCTGAAGGCGGGTGTTGAGGGGGAGCTTGGTGGGGTGACAGTAGGTAGGATCCGGGTTTCCCTCCTTGGCTGATGGAGGTGTTTTGGGTTTCTTTTGCAGGCTGACGGAGCCAGTGCAGCTGGAAGGAAAAGCACCGCGAGCAGGTACACTCCCTTCCCTTGCTCCCAGTCGGACCCCTCCCTCTCCCCATTTCACCACCAACAGCCACCTGTCTCTGGTCCTCCCTTTCCCCTGAGAGGGGATGGGTGGGCCAGGCCAGCTTCCTTGGCTGAGAAGTATGGATACTCCGCGGAGGTTGTGCGGTTATGGGCAGCACCTCCCAGCCCTCCCGGTACCCTCTCTTGAGCAGCCATGAACGCACCAGAGATGACGAGATCCTGAACAGGCCTTTGGGCCCTCAGGTCGGGAGTAAATTAGAGGTGAAGTGCGAGAGCGGGCAGGAGGGCCGGGCTTGAATCCCATCTCGGCTGCTGTGTTGTGAACTCCATAGCAGCCTGACTCGTCCTGGTCTGGAACTCATTGGCCCAGCTTGCGTCCAGTGCTCATCTCCCTGAACCAGTCGCCTCTCAGGTAGAAGGGGGAGTCACCCCTCACCACCCAGGGGAAGGAATACTCTGCTTCGCCAGACCAGGGCTGTGTCCTCACCCTGGGAGCTGGCCGGAGATGGGGGTTGGCCCCTAAAGGAAAGCTGGGCTGTCATTACTGAAGAAGGCAGGAAGAGACTCTGGATAGGCCCCCTGCAGTGGACGTCTGCCACCAGAGGCACAGGCAGGCACTTGGTAAATGTGAGTGCCGCTCCTGCCATTGCCTCAGGGAGGCCAGAGCTGGAACAGCCAAATGACCTTTACTGGGGGCATTGGAGGCAGGAGGAAGGCAAGGGACAGACCAGAGATGGTACTCCAGGCCACACACACACAAAAACACACACACACACACACACACACGTGTGCGCGAAATCAGGACCTGGCTCGAGGATTACCTACTGGGGGTGGGGTCCGAGCAGGAATGCCGGGCACAGGAATTTGCCCTGTAGCCCATGAACACTAGTTCTTTAGAATGTTGGGAGATTTTTGTGGGGAAAAAAGAAGTTTGCGGCCAAGCAAGTTTTTGAAGGACAGTAGGTTAAACAAAGTCAGACAAATTTATTTGCTGAGGGGCTTCTTAGTCTTTTGTGGGCGAGTGTGTGTGCTCGAGGACGTCCGAGATGAGAATGCCCTGTTTCTCAAACTTGCTTAACCATGGAACCCTTTCATCGAAGTTTGGGTGTGGAGCGAGTGTCCCTTGGAACATGCTTTGGGAAACCATGGGGGAGCCATTGCTATTTGAGAAAGAGTAACATGTTTGTGTGTTTTGGGAAGATCACCTGGGGAACCCTCCGCAGGGTGGATTGGAGGTGGACAGAGTGGAGGCGGAGATGCCAGCCTGGAGGTCATTGTGACCCACCCCATCCAGCACAGCCTGGCTCCCCCCCCCCCACCTCCTCATGTGTCAGTCTCCCTCTTGCTCAGTCTCTCTTAGCTGCCCTGACCTTCTCTCTGTGTATCTAACACTCTAAACCAGGGGTTGAGCAGCTTTACCTGTAAAGGGCCAGATAGGATCTGTTTTGCGCTTTGAAGGCCATAGGTCTCTGTGGCGACCTCTCTGCTCTGCCAGTGCATGTGAAAGCACCGTCGATAAGACATAAATACACAGTCCAGGGTTTGCCAGCCCCTTGCCTCAACTGGCTGTTGCCGAGAGCCTTTGCAGCTGCTGTTCCTTTTGTCTGGAATGTTCTTTCTCTGATCTTCCTTCACGTCTTGACCCCATCCTGCCCTCAGAGAAACCTTCCCTGCACTTCTCCTTGAAGGGCCTGTGCTCCTCCTAGGCTCTTCACGCTTTCTTTATTCCACGTGTTTGTGTAATTTTCTCTGCCTCTCCCCTTAGGGTGGCAGATCCATGGGCAGAAACCTCTAGCGGGTCCTCAGTGTTAATGGGACGGATACCCTGAATGGGATAGAAGGAGAAGTGGGGATGATGTAGGAGCCAGGAGTGTGGGCTGGAATAGAGGAGTGGGCCGCCAGGCTTGGGCCAGTGAATGCTGGCAGGGATGCGTGGGGCCAGCGGCTGCCCAGTGCCTTGTGTCTGTCGCCCAGGCCCCTGGTCGTGGGGTTTTGTGTTAAGAGCAGTACGTGAGGCTGTGGTCTGTGGGGGCTGTGAGAGTCCCTAGACTGGGGGTGCCTGGAAGTGCTCCCTGGATTGGAATGTCAGGACTGGAAGGGCCGTTGGGGTTCATCTAGTCCCACCCTCTCATTGGATACATGGGGAGGGACGGCCCTGCTCAGGGTCATGTGGTGAATAAGGGGCTGTGTCAGGCCTTGAACCTGCCAAAACAGGGTGCTTTCTCTATTCACCAGTGCTGTGTTTGAGTGAGGGTCTGGCCAGCCTCTCCCACTGTCCTCCGTGTTCATTGAGCACCTGCTGCCATGGATTCGGGACTAACGTGGTCATCCAGCAGACACTCGAGTGTCTACAGAAGTGGACAGAGACAGACCTCCCTCTGTTTCTCATGCCTTTCATGCAGGGGGTGGTCCTTGCCCTTACTTTCTATTGCGTGAATTTCCCCCACACCAGGTCAGAAGATAGCAGGCAGATTCCTCCATGGTGGTAGTGGCTGCCTGGAGTTCTGAACTGAGTCTTACCAGCCACAGGCTGCAGTCAGAGTGAGAACAGTGCAGGGATAGATTAGCGATGCCTGCCCTGGTCAGAGGAGGGGAGGATGGTCTCTGTGTCATCTCTTTGCCCTGCCCGACTCGCCTAGGTTTGCACACACTCAGTGATGGAGCCCCTGTGTTACCACCACGGTGCCAGAATATGCACCAGGAAGGGCCAGCCCAAGTCTTAGGGTTGTGTCTGACTTGAGACGTAAAGAAGAAATTTCTAGTAATAATGACTACCATTCAGTCAGCACTTCTGTGTCAGGCTCTGAGCTAAGTGATTTAGTTTACTGTTATCTTTATAACAGCCCTATGAAGGGAGGTACTCATTCCCACTTTACAGGTGGGGAAGCTGAGGCACAGAGATGTGTACGGGCCTCAGGCTGCCCAGTTGAAAGTGAGTGATAGAGCCAGGATGCCTACCCAGGTCTGACTTCTTTGATGTGTATGCTTAACCGCTGTGCCCTCCCCCTTCTCGGGATGAAGTTTTCAGTTAACAGATGTTAGAGGAGTCTGTGAGGGGCCGGAGATTGAGCCATCGGCTAGGGGCTCGTCAAGAAGGCAGGGACCTCGAAGAAGCTCAACAACTGAGTTTATATTGATTCTGTAATTAAAGCTAATAGAGCGTCTTTGAGAAACCAAACACAGTATTATTGTATCGTGACCCAGCGTTCAGTCTGAGAAGTGAATTAACGCATTACATGTCAAGAGAACACTAAGGTGGGGGCCTAAGCTGAGGCCACTTGTGAATTTGACCCTGGCCTTGGCCCTGTGGCGTTTAGACATGTTGGGACTTTGTAGAGCGTTAGATGCATTTAGTCCCTCTTCCAGATGGAGAAACACAGGCGCGGGGCTCTCTGAGGTCAGCGTGAGGCTCTGCGACCCTGGCCGGGAATGACCTTGAAGG
>NW_024424119.1:40811083-40868565 GCF_017311325.1 Ursus maritimus
CCCCCCCCCCCCCCCCCCGTCCCCCACGGGCCTCTGACGCAGGCCTCCACTCCACTTGGTTGTTACGCTGGGGTCTGCTTTCTTCCCAGCGCTTGTCTTTTGGCCCAGAACACCTAATTTTGTTACTTCTCCAGAGGGCCTCTGGCTGAGCCCCAAAACCAACACACGGACTGCTAAGGAATTGGTGTTAAATTGAGGGGGACAAGGAGAGGTGGTGTTTCTGATCCTAAGAAACAACCGAATGTGGTTTGGTTTCCTTCTCTGTAACCCAGCCTGGGTCGATTTTACAGGACCAGTGATCCCAGCACTTGAGGTTAATGCTGACTTGGTGTGCAGGTTACAAATCACAGAGCACAACGGCAGCCAAGCCTCACTTATGCTGAGAGGCGCGGGGGCTGTGGGGCCTTAACTCGGGAACATTCTAAAGGAAGTGCAGTTTTTATAATTAAGTAAATGTAGCTACAGGCTTGTGGTAATGAAGAATTCTGCCTTTTTTTGTCAGTTGAAGGTTTTCAGAGCTGTTAGGGCTCTATAGATAATCTGGAGTAACTGACTCATTTTGGAGATAAGGCAACCAGGGATAGAAGAGGTTAAGGGACTCATTTGTTTGCTGTGTGGACCAGTCGCCTAACAAGCCATCAGGGTGTTGTAGACAGATTTGGGGTGGGTTGGGGGAGTGATAAGACCAAATCTCATTCCACAAGTACCTAGCGCCTACTGAGTGCCAGGATCTGACTTGGGTGCTGGAAATACAGCAGTGAACAAAACCGAAATCTCATGGAGCTCATATTCTAGTAAGCGTGGAAGAGGTGTAATCAATACGTAAAATGCATGGTGTGTCATAAGATAAACAGTGCTGCGAGGTTGTAGGGGGAAGCAGGGTGGGGGATTGGGAGATCCAGAAGGCGTAGTGCATCACCAGAAGGAGACATTTGAACATGGATCTGAAGGAAATGAGGGGCTGAGCCAAGCAGTCATTTGGGAGAAACACATCCAGGCAGAGAGAACAATAGGTGCAAAGGCCCTGGGGCAGGAATGTGTACATTGTGTTGGAGTTACAGCAAGGAGGCTGATGTGACCGATAGGGCTCTGGGGGCTAGCGTCAAGACCTTGACTTTTACCCTACATGAGATACAGGGAGCTGCTGGGGATTTTGAGCAGAGAGGACTGGCATGATATGATTTGGTTTCAAAAGGATCATACCGGCTGCCAGGAGGTGAATAAACTGCAAGGGGCAAGATTAAAGAGATGTTGCCAAGGGTTCAGGACAAGCAGGACCTCAGAAAGTTGGCTTGGAAGTGAATTTCCGAAAGGCCATTAACTTTTCAGGTCCGAGGAATTCGGTTCAGCAAAGCGTTTTGTGAGTTCTCCATCTAAAAATGCAAGCTTCTCCGTGGCTGGTCTGCAAGATTTCTACCTTGCCTCCTCTCTAGCCCCACTAAGGGCCAGGCAGCTTATTAGCACAGTGTTGAGGAGCCCAGACTGCCTGGGTTCAGATCCTGGGGCTATCCACTGCCTGGTTGTGTGATCTTGGGCTACTTATCTGACCTCAGTGTCCTCATCTGTAAAATGGGAATATTAGGCCTTTCCTCATAGTGTTGTCAGTGAGGATAAAGTGTAATAATAATGGTAATAGTGCATACCCTTAGCACAGTGTCTGGCCCATAGTAGGTGTTCAATAAACGTTTATCTTTTTATCACCACCATGCTGGATTCCCTTCCTAGGAGGAGATAGCAGTGTGATGGCGATTGATTTCTTTTTGAGTCTGGACACTGGAGAGAGGACTGGAGTCAGGGACGAGGGTGGGGGTGGAAAGCCTACCCCGATCCAGTTACTGTGTCATGTAGGATCATGCACAGATCTCCCTTGGTCCCCCCAGTGGCCCTCTGAGGTTGTGATGCTACCCCCCCTCCCCAGAGGAAATTGAGGAATGGGCTTGTCCAAGGTCACATGCAGAGTAAAATAGCTTTGGGCCTAGCCAAGTCTTGTCCTTCAAGCCAAGATTTTTCACGGGTGGGCTCTTACTTAATCTGATCACCATGTGTGCAGCTGCATAATTATTTTTTAAAGAATATCTTGTTGTTTAGCATTTTGGTTTTCAGCAGTAAAATAAAAGTAGCCCTAAACAAATTAATTTCATTGTTAGGAAAGCTTGCAGTAGCAGTAGGCTCGATGGTGGTCAGTGACCAGTACGGTATTAGCAGAATGAATTATTTAAGAATTCTGGGTATATTCTAGCCAGGGCGCATCTTTATCTTGACTCTAGGTTTATGTTGCTGTTATGGGAGCTCAGATTTGATTTCCGGAAACATAGAGTCTCAGCTTACTGAACTTTGGACAAAGTTGGGCCACAAAAATCATAAATCGCAGGCTGACTCTGGGTCATATACTCATTCCCTGGGGGGCCAGTGCTTTTTTGGTGGGCTGAGTTTCCTCTCTGCTCAATTACTGTTAAATCTAGACTCTGCAGATATGGCGGATTCTTGAAAATTCAGGCACATTCTTCGGTTTGCCCTCCGGAGGCAGCCACAGAAATGCAAACTAATGCACATCAAAACTGGTGAATCATGCTTGCCAAATGGCGCTGTGGCTCTCAAGCTTGGCTTGGTCCACCCGAGGGAGGTGACCGGGGCCCCTAGGGAACCTTTGCTCAGTGCGTGCACCCAGCAGCTGTCTCTCCCCTGTGCTCCCTGAGCCCACTGAGAACGTTGTTGTGCCCCTTGTTCTTCACCATTCAAGGCACTTGGAAGTCTTGCCTTGTTCTGAAGAAGCACAGTCTTGAGAATGGTAACAGGATGAACCAACCTGGCTGCTTGTGGAGGCCCTTGACGCCAAAGGCCCTTCCTCCAGGAGGATAAGTCAGGAAACTTCCACAGCCTCATCCTCTGTCCAGCTCTGCTAATGGAAGAGAAAGATCCTCACCCTTAGCTTACGCTTCCTCCGGCTTTCCATGCAGAGTGTGGTGCTTCCCCGCGTCAGTAGGCTCCAGACCCAGCTTCCTGATCGCTCCCACCTGCCCATCCTGCGGGGACTTGGCTGCAGCTTGTGTCCTCGTCCCCCTCCTCATCGCTGCTGCACTGGGGGTGGGGGTGGGGGGGTGGCCATGCCCCTCTGTGTTCATTTAGGAGTACTCCGTCCATGGCCTGAGAGCTGATGTTTTTCATAGTTTGACCAGACTTTCCACATTTTTGTCTGGCAAGTGGTTGGGAAGGACGGAAGAAAAGAACTGAACACTGACGGAGCCCCACTCTGTGCATGGAGCCGGGCTGTCTGCCTTATGCACATCTCAGCCCTCAGATCTCCTAAACGTCCCTTAGTGGTGCGTGGTCACTCCCCTGGCTCACGTGCGTGGAGAGGGGGGTGTGGGTAGGTGAGGAAACTTGGAACAGCCGGGCATCTAGTTGCTCACCACCAGACACTCAGGAAGGACCTGGACTGTGTCAGGGACACGTTGGCAGGCCGGCAGTGTGGGCAGGATGTTGGGAGCGGAGTGGGTCCTCTTGGGGAGCTTCTTTACCTTTCATTGCCAGGAGACAGTGGCTAGAGGTGCTGGGTGTCAGAGAGGGGCGTGGGGGGATAGTAGCGAAGTCACAGCCTCAGTAGGAAATCATGTTGGTGGCAGAGGGAGAGTCTTTCTTCTCTGCCATCACATCAGCTAGCGTGAGGACCAGCTTTGGGACCGCCTCAGTCTCCCCTGGTTGACTTGGCTGCACTGTGGGATCTGCATGGGACCCTGTGGGTGCCGCAGAGGATCTCTGCAGGATGGTGGTCAGGGTCCCCGTGGGGGCTTCCCCTTCCCCACCTGCCGGTCGAGGGAATTCTGTCTGGCTGAGAACTGAGTCTGCAGCGTCGTCACCGTGGGGTGAGGGGAGCCACTCAACACAGTGAGTATTGAGAGGGCTGTGCACCTTGCCAAGGAGTCCGAACTGCCCCCCTGCTACCCCCGCTGGAAAACGAAGATGCTATGTCTCTTTAAAATGCTGTTAACGGTAATTCTTCTTAACGACCCGGGCCAACCTTCCTTATGCCGTGACACCCATAAGTGAAGTTCCCAGATTTACCCGGAGGGTCCCATCCTGCTAAATGTCGGAGTTTGTGACTTGACAGCGTCGCTCAAGACTCCTGCTTTTCTCTATTTTAGGTTTAAATTAACCAGGGAATTAACTCTTAATATTTAAATCTTCACGCTGCCTTTCTGAACTGCAGTATTACCTGGCGTCGTGGCTGACTGACAACATACACTGAAGAAAATTAAGTGCCTAAGAATTATCTCAAACTAATGATATATTTATGCATTGTAGGTTATTTTGAATTTCTAAACTGTTAAGAGTTGTTTAATAGGTTAATAGTTTTAATCTATTAATCTCATCTTTTCTACTTGACTATTTATTAAAATATATCAGTGATACATGACAAATGGAAGTGCAGATAATTCTGAGGGTTATGAAGGCATGGGTGATGATGTGGAGATTTGAAACACAGCTGGAATAGTAAATACACAGGCCCCGTTTCCGGGGTTTGTGGAAAGTGGGGTTTCACTGTAGGTTCTCTCTCTCTCAGTCCTTCCAGGCTGGTGGAAGCTGTAGCCTTTCTCCCTGTTACGATTCCTGTCCTTGTCCCTAAAACCGGGAGACTCTGTGTCCACAGGACACGTCTGCACACGGCAGCCATTTTGGAACGCGTCAAGGAGAGTTAGAGGTCGACAGTGAGCATAAAGCCCAGACCCTTTCTCTGTAGCAGACGTGCAGCCCCTGATTCCTTAGTTTTATCCCATTTCTCTGTTACTGTGTTAAGCGTCGAGCATGTGCCCCGTGCCGTCTGGATGCTGAGGATACAGGAGGAGACGAGGGTGTATGTTCCCCTTCTCTTGGGAGTTTCTGGTTGATTAATCATGACTTTGTTCATTCATTCAAAAAACAAGTGTTTTTGTGTTTTTAATCATCTCTCCTTTTGAGAAGGGAAAACAAATCATCCAAATGATGGAAAGCCCAGGTTTTGGGGCCGGGCACGTCTGCATGCGTATCTTTCTGTCAGTAGAAAGCTGTGTGACCATGAGAAAGTCACTCTGTGTCTCTAATCCTCAGTTTTCCTGTCTTAAAGCAGAACTGCTTAGCATCTATCAGGCATCCAGCGGGGTGGTGTGTGGATGTGGGGTGAAGCACCGTGCCTGGCACGGCATGGCTGCTCAGAACGCCATAGCTGCTCTTGTCCTCATCCCCTCATTGCCATAGTCACCTCCACCTTCGTGCTGACGTATGCACCTCTGCTTGTTCTCTGTGTGTGTCGTTCAGCAGACGTTAGCTGCCGTCTGCTAGGGGCCAGGCATGGGGATACATAAACAGTGGGGTAGGGCCTTCGGCCCTGGAGGTCTCTGTCAACCACATGGAATCAGAGGGCAGATTCGGAGCAGGAGCCCGTGGGAAGCAGAGGAGGGCATTCCCAGAAACCACGGGGATGAGGCTGCAGGCTCCCGGATGGATGGGTGTCAGAGACAGCAGCCACCTTGGGAGCTCAGCACCCCGTCCTGGGCCCCGAGGGCCCGCATCTGCCGAGTGATGTTCATCGTAGCGGGCCTGCGTCCTCGGGAGTTTCCAGATGCTTTTACATCATGCACCTTCACCTTTCGTATCGTGACGTGTTAATACTGTCTCAGCGAAGCTGGAGAAGAAAAAGAGTTGGTGTCAGAGCATCCCCGGCTACCCTGTTTTGGCATTTCAGGAGGAAAGAAGAGCACATTACATCTGAGAAAATTCCTGCTGGAGAGAAGTAAGATGAGAGTGTAGCCCTTCTGGAATAAGCTTCTCTGTTCAGAATGTGGCTCCCGTTCAACATCTCCTGGCCATGTGATACCGAGGGCCAGGGGGTGGGCCATGCCGTCTTCGGTTCTGAACATTAACTGACGCAGTTAAACCATCGACGTTCTTCGTGGGTTGGGAGGGGACAGAGAGACGCCCCGAAGGCTGCGCTGGCACCACCCTTTCCAGGACTCGTGGCTTTGCTCCTTCAGTGAATAGGCGTCTACTGATGGCCGTCCGTGTGCCAGGTGCAGCTGTGGGTGCTGGGATATGACAGGGAATGGACAAGAGAAAGTCCTTGTCCTCCCGGAGCTCACGTTCCAGCTGGGGAGACAGACGGTGAAGAGGATGAGTGGTAACGTGGTAGATAAACGTAGGGTGAAGAACAAGTAAAGCTGGGAACGGGGCGATGTGTGGGCAGGGCCGGGGTCAGCCGCACGGTGGTTTAGGTCGAGCAGCCAGAATGTCTCCACTGGCTCTGGGGTGTTTGAGTGAGGACTGACCATGAGGGCAGCCGGGAGGGGCAGAGGAAGGAGCAAGGGCAGAGGCCCCAGGCGCCGTGTGCTCAGGGCAAAGCAGGGTCACTGGTGTGGCCAGCAAGGAAGTGTGTTAGCAGAGGAGGCCAGCGGGCTCCTGGGGTGTGTCCCAGGGAGCCCTGGGGGTCAGGGCCAGGGCTCTAGCTGCTGCTGTGGGTGAGGTGTGGGACCATAATGGGTTTTGGGGCCTAGGGGTGACATGACCTGGCTTGCTTTAACAGGGTCACCCAGGCTGCTCTTTTGAACATTGACTTTGGGGCTTTGGGCAGGGGTAGGAGCCAGAGACTGGCTGTGTGGTTGACAATAAGACAGGAGGCAGGGAAGACAGCTGGAACCAGGGGCTGGTAAGGAGTGGTGAGGTTCTGGACATACCTTGCAGGTGGAGTTGACAGGATTTGCCAGTAGACTCATTAGTACGGAGTGAGGGGGACGGAAGACAGGTTCGTTCCAGAGTCTAGCCCTGAGAAGCTGGAGGGTTAGAATTGCTCCTAACTGAAATCGAGAAGCCTGTGGTTATTTGATTGTGGTGTCGTGGACTGCAGGGCTTAGCGGGAAGAGCACTGGGATAGGAGTCAGGATTGTAGTCTGGACTTGGGGAAGGGGTGTAGCAATAGCTCAGTTAGGGCCTGTTAGATACGGGTGCTTCTTGGGCATCCAGGAGGAGGTGTCTAGCCGGCAGCTGTGTGTGTAGGGCTGGAGTTCAAGGGGAGGTCCAAGCTGGAGAGAGAATTTGGGATTCATCATCACATCGTTAATATTTAAAAGCCCGAGTCTGGATGAGCTTGCTTAGGGAGTGAGTGTGGATAAAGATAGAAGAGGTTCTAGAACTGATCCTTGGGGCATGTCACCGTGTAAGGGTGAAGAATTGGCGAAGAGGAGTCAGCAGGAGACGGCGAAGGGGGCAGAAGGTAGGAGGCCACCAGCTGAGCACAGAGCCAAGGGAGCAAAGAGTTGGACAGAGGGGAGAGGGAGGATTATCTGAGGCTGCCGACAGAGGACGAGGTTGCCAAGGATGAGAAGGGACCATAGGCTCTAGGAGCATGGAGGTCACGGGAGGCCTTGGGCAGAGCAGCCCTGGCGGAATGGGGGAGGCAAAAACCTCAAGGTCTTGGAAGCATTGCCGAGGAGGGGCCTGCTGACACCTGTGAATAGGTAAGAAGCATTTGCAGCACTTAGATCGTCGGTAGGTGGGCACATGGGTAGCGTTGGAGGACTTGGTCAGCAGTCAGCCTCCGCAGCAGGGTACGTGCGGCCCCTGAGGTCATGGCTTAAGTTCCTTCAACAGCCCGTGAGTCCATGCATCCACGTAGAGTGTATTTAAGCTCAGCTTGAGGCTACTTAACCCTCATTCCTAATGAGTGGAGGCTTTTAATGAAGTTTTATTCTAGCGGGAGTTAACCGAGCCGTTATTTACACACTGTGATTAGAGCTTTTCCACCACCCTTAACATTGTTTCAGGTGGCTGAAGTGCTAGAGTGAGTAAGCAGGAGCCTTTGCAGGACGTGGGGTGGTCCTCAGGCCGAGCCCTGGGGTACAGGTGGAGGCACTGCTCCCTGGCCTGTGCAGGGAGGTACGCACACGCCGCTGGGTAGAGGTCTGGCCTCTGCCACAGCTGTAGATTCCAGCGCACCTGTCATGCGGATGGGAAAACCGAGTTAGGCAAGGGCACGATGACGTCCAGCGTGCTGAGAACCCCCGTCACTACTGTGACTTGGTAGAGCTTCAAGCATTAGCATTTTTGGTGGCATGATGGACAAATTACACCCAGAGACAGAGCTGTCTGACTCCTGGCCACATGGTGTTCTAGGACTCTTCATCCTTCATGGCCAGCAGTGGCATTTGTCTTTGGGCCCCAAATCCACTGATAACGTTGTTTGGTTGCACTGTCTTAGGCTGTCCGGTTTAGTGGGAACAGCACCAGGATAGGAGTCAGAAAAATTGTTTCTGGTCAATGGAAGTCGTGTGACCTTGGGCATGCCCTCCATTCACAACGTTGATTGAGTTCCTGCCGTGCCCCAGGACTCATGCCTGGGCTGGGCTGTGGATGTGAACCAGACAGACTTGGGCCCAGTTTTTGGGCTTCAGTTTCTGCGTCTGGCTCCAGGGCTCTCGTGAATGCCAGATGGGCCGGGGTAGGTCGAAGCAGTTGAAGAACCATCTGGTAAAACCCAGAGGAAGAGATGTGCTTCTGAAACTTTCCTAGGCAGGCTGTGCAGGCACATTGGATGGGCTGCGCACAGCATTGGGGACGAGGAAGAAGAAAGCAAAAGAAAAGGGAGGGTAGTAGAGAGCAGCAGCTTGCAAACCTCACCGCCGCATAGTAGTTTCCAGTAGCTTCTGTAACAAATTGCCACAAACAGGGAGGCTTAAACCGGAAGCTTGTTCTCGCTCAGTTTTGGAGGCTCTGGGGGAGACTCTGTTCTTTGCCTCTTCCAGCTTCTGTGGCCATAGCATTCCTCGACCTGTGGCTGCATCGTTCCAGTCTCTGCCTCTGTGGTCATGTTGCCTTCTCCCCTTCTCTGCCTTGTCCCCTGTTTTGTCCGTCCTATCCCCTGTGCTTCTCTTTTAAGGACCCTTGTCATTGCATTTAGGGCCCACCTAGGTAATTCACGGTGATCTCATCTTAAGATCCTGAAATGAAATACATCTGCAAGGAGCCTTTGCCAAATAAGGTCATGTTCATAGGTTCTGGGGATTAGGACGTGGGCATGTCTTGGGTAGGGGGGCACCATTTAACCCACTACAGGGAGAAAGAAGCCCATTTATACATACATTAGGCTAAAATCAAAGAGAGAGTAGGGGTCTTGGAGCCCCACTCAATGCCATCCTCTTTATTCAGGCCTCCTGGGTACTTCTGGGTCACTGCTGTGCACAGAACCTCTGGGCCTTCAAGGAACACAATTTGAGAATCATTGCCTTCACGAAGGGTCTGCGTTCTTGGGGAACTCCTTGGGCAGGGACCCACTCGGTCTGGCTTCTCTCTTGGGATTCTGGCATGAGCAGTAACCAGTGGCCACAGACGATACATACTTACAGAGAGATATCCTTTTAGTGCCTGACTTTAGATTTTATGTTGAAGTGTGACTCAGGTTAAATATAAAATTCATAGCATATCTTGAGCAACTATTTTGTAGTTATCTATATATAAATCTATTTTACAGCGACACAAATAGAATAGATTATGGAGTGTCAGCATGTAGATAGATTCCGAGTGCTTTTTCACTAATATACCTAATGATTCGTGCTGAGAATATCCAAGGGCTCCACTGTACATTTAAATGGATATAATTAAAATAATGAGCTCTATTTTAAAAAATGATATATGAAAAAAAATTTTTTTAAAGAAGTTAGAAGATGCTACATCCCTAATTCAAAGTGATATAAGTACTTCAGTGATCCCATTGTTATTAGGACACCTAATTAAATGCAAAGCACCCGAGAAAAGCAACATTTGGGCTCATAAATCTAAAGCATGAAGCCGGGAGAAGAGAGGTTGCCAGTGTCCTTGGCGCTTCCAAGGCCAGGGGGTGTCCCATTTAAAGGAGTGCCTGTGGGCGACAGGGGGTTCACGTGGCTTCCAGTGTAAGAGTCTCCTGTGGGGGCCAGATGGGTGTTCAGAGAGGGGGTCTAACACCACCTCGAGCAAGCAGGGAAGGCTTCCCAGAGGTGGGGGTGTCCTCATGAATCAATGACATTGTCATAATGGCAGCTGCCATCCCTGGAAATCCACTCTGCCCAGCTCCCTGGCTTATCTCCCACCCCCATGCTGGCAAGGATCATGGTCCTTCTTGAACAGACAAGGGAACTGAGGCTCAGAGATGGAGTCTAGCCCAAGGTCGCAGGGTGTGTGGATGCCCAGCCTGTCGGATTCCAACAACTCCTCCCTCCCACCAGGACGTCATGATGCTGGGGGTGGGGTCCTTGGGAGCAGGAAGGGACACTGAGGCTGTTCAGGTGGGATGGGCAAATGCTCGTAGACCTCAGGCTCAGCTGCTGAATGTCGGCTGTGAAGAAAGGGGGTTGACAGTATTCTAGGCGGAGAGACTGTTCTGTTCCCTTCCCTCCTTGTGACCTCAGTTGTGGGGAACACAGGCAGGTTGGACCCTTTGTCTCCAGGAGCCTCTTTGCTGTCCTGGAAGCACATCTACCCTTCCTTGCGGCTTAACCCTTTGTGCAGTCCGGGTCAGGACCAGCCAGGGCCAAGCCAGGGCGAGCCCTCGCTGCCTGCCTGCCCAGCAGCCCCACCGAGACTTGCGGGCTGGCATTCAGGCTCCGACGGGGTCCCTGCGCTCCACCGCTGTGCCCAGTGAGCCTCAGGACTAGCAGGACTGCTTGTTAGCATCCGCGCGGTCTCGGGCAGGGAGCAGCAGTTTCAGTAACCGTCAGCAGCTGCCATTGACCTGGGTGTCTCTGCTCTGTGAGTCGCTCTAGATGAGGTCCTGGATTTACATTGCTCTTGATCTTCACGAGACCTTTTGAGTGGATATGGGGCTCCCAACTCACTCAGGGTCATGAGCCAGGATGTGATAGTGATGGGATTCGAACCCCTGTTGATGTACCTCCACGGCCCCCGCAGTGACGTCTGGACTATGTCAGGCCCTTCCCCTGAGTCCTCTGCATGATTCCCTCCCCTGCACCCTGTATGAGACGGTAGATATGTGTAAACGTCTCCACTGGGGCCACCGTTCAGGGTCCCTTGCAGACATTGCCTTGTCTCTCTGCATCATAGTGCTGTGGGGCAGCTGCTGTGTTTGTCCCCATTGTATGGATGTGAAGACTGAGGCGTGGAAGGGGGATTGGAGTCACTTGCACAGGAACCCACAGCTTGAGAGTGGCAGTTCTGAGATTGGCCATGGGACCATCCGACTTCAGAACCTTCCGTCTGGGTTCATCTCATCCCGTTTCTGCCAGGCTGTCTGCCCACCTCGGCTCTGGTGCCCCAGTGCCAGGGAGACCTCCACCCCCAGGATGTCCCCTTCTGTGGCTGGCTGGCTGGTGGGTTGTCCTCCTTCCCTGAAGCCATAGCTGTCCCCTCGTACTTCTCAGACCCGCTGGTCCTGTGGCTCCTGGGGTTCACTGAGCTAAGAGGCTCTTTGGCCCTCCGATGACTCTAACTCGGGGGATGGGTAGGCTTGCTCCTTTTCCAGGGGGCTCTGGTCCTCAGCAAGGGGTTCTAGCTCAAGACAGCCCCCTCGGAGGAAGCAGCAGCCAGAAAAATCAGGTAGTCTGCCTTCCCCCTGCTTCCCCACTAGCACCTTGGTTCTGAGTCTGTTTTGGTTGTGGAAGGTCAAGAGTAGGTGATGTGGGGGCTGCCCCAGGGTCAAGTGGGCCGGCTTCCCTCTGCAGTTTTCTCCCTTCTCTGCAGTGCACTGTGGCTTAGAACCAAAATGCCTGTATCCCGGTTTGGTCCCATGTCTTCCTACCTGTGTGACTTTGATCAAGTTATTTCTCCTCTTCAGGGTCTCTGTTTCCTTATCCGTAAGACAGATAATCCTAGGACTTCCTCCCCGGTTGTCCCTGAGATGAAAAGAGTCAGAACAGTATGTTAGAACAGTCCCGGTACATAGCAAGCGACTTCAGTCCTTCTTAAATCAGTAGAAGAAATGAACACGGAGGCGATCGAACCATCCTGATTTATGTTTCCCGATGCGGAGAAGGGCAAATGCTCAGACGGTGTCAGGTAGGCCCCAGTGTGGCAGACACATCAGGAGGAGGCGTCCCTGGGCCCACGGAGTGCTCAAGATGCCGTAACAGTTTGTCATTATTAATAGTGGTGGTGGCCGTGTCTCGTTAGCTGTTACAGGCCAGCCGCTGTGCTGCGTGTTCTGTCAGTGGGTTCAAATCTCCCTGACAGTCCTGTTAGCCTCGTTTTGCAGATGGGAAAACTGGGGCTCAGAGGTTAGGCAGCTGGCTTAGGTCACCCAGCAAGGAGGTGGCTGGCGGGACGGCCCTGGCTCCTGGCTGGTTTCCCGCTAGCCTGCCTCTTCACTCCAGCTGCCCGAGTCCTGTGGATGAGCCCGGGCTGCTGTAAGGAAAGACCGCAGACGGACTGGCTCGGGTAAGGGCATGTCCCACGGTGCTGGGGGGTGGGGGTGTGAGATCGGGGTGCCAGTGTCGTTGGTTTCCGGTGAGAACCCTCTCGCACACAGCCACCTTCTCTTCGTGCCCTCCCATGGCGGTGAGACAGACAGAGCTCTCTCTTCCTGTCCTCTACGGCCACAGCCCATCACATTAGGGTTCTACCTTTCTGACCTTATTTAACCTTCATTATCTCTTAAAGACCTGTCTCCAGCTAGAGTCGTGGTGGGTGGGGGGACACAATTCAGGTCATGACACTTCCCCAGTGCCTTCTCTTTGCTCCCTCCTCATTAGCTGGGACCCTCCTCCTCTCTTTCCTCAATTCCTCAACCCCAAGAGCAAGTTCAGAGCTGGGAGGGACCCTGACTATGACCAAATTCATGCACTTTGTGACAGATGGAGCCGCCGAAGCCCAGAGAAGAGCAAGGTCTTGTCCTAAGTCCCACAGCAAGCCCACAGAACCTGGGTCCCCACCTCCCAGCCTGGCACCTCCACAAAGCTCCCGTTGGTATGCTATTGGGTCCTACCTGAGTGTGCCTTGAGTCTGGGCTTTAAAGTGCCGTCCAGACGCTTCTCTGACGCCGCAGAGAGGACTGGATGTGACGGGGTGGCATCCTCAGGCTGGACCGTGATGTGATCTCCCCGTTCTTGCACACCTTGGCTTCTGTACCTCAGAGACGGGAGTGATGATGATGATTCCTCCTGCCAGAAGGATGAGGGGGCCCTTATGATAACACAGAGAGTCCCACCGAACCGTCTGTTCGAGAGATGGCAGGGACCTGGCTCCATGCCATGGCCTGCCCCCAGTCTTCTGTGTGGCGCTGGGCAAGTCCCAGCTCTGCTCTGGGCCGTGGTGGGCCCCTCATAAGGGAGGCTCAGTAACCTCAACCCTGCCCACCTCAGCACTGAGCTCACGACCTTAAGGATGTCTTCTGATGCTTGAAGACCTACCTGGAGGCCAGAGTGTTGGTCTGAGTGGGGCTTTTGGCTTGTAGTCGCCCATCTGTCAGATGGGAACAGCGGGGAGCTTGGATGAAATCTCCAGCTCTTCTGCCAGGGAGGGAAGGGAACAGCACTAGGCACTTTGTACACATCACTTGAACCCTTGCTGCTCAGAGCGCAGACTGGAGACGAGCAGCCCCGGCCTTGGCTGGGTACTTGTTAGAAAAGCAGAATGTCAGGCTAAACCCCAGACCTTTGGAGCCAGAGTCTGTATTTTACTGAGATTCTCAGCTGATTTATATGCACATTGATTGAGAAGAGCTGATTCCAGTCACCCAGAGCGGCCCTGGGAGGTCTTTCGTAACTCCAGTTACAAGAGTTACTGGGCACATTTAGACCTCTTTACAGCCCATTCCCTATCTGTAAAATGGGTGGAGCGGGAGCCGTACTAGCCCTGTGATTTTCCCACTGTGTTCCTCTGCGCACACTGGGTTCCCAGGACGACCCCGAGGGGCTGCCGGGAGGGGCTGCCATGGGGCGGCATGCTTCAAGGTGAGGTTCATGGACAAATGGGTCTGTAGCTAACCATTTTGCAACCCCCTGGGCTGGTGGGTTCCCAGCGGGGTCTGGGGGCTGGCATGGGGTCCGCACCGAGCACACTCTCTTCTCCGCCAGGGAGCGCTTGAAGCGCAGCCAGAAGAGCACCAAGGTGGAGGGGCCAGAGCCCGCGCCGGCCGAGGCCTCGCTGAGTGCCGAGCAGGGAACGATGACGGAGGTGAAGGTGAAGACGGAGCTACCCGATGACTACATCCAGGAGGTGATCTGGCAGGGGGAGACCAAGGAGGAGAAGAAGGCGGTCAGCAAGGACGGGACAGGCGATGTGCCCGCTGAGATCTGCGTGGTGATCGGTGGTGTCCGCAACCAGCAGACCCTTGGTGAGTACCTGCCTGAGAGGGTCGGGGCTGGGACCAGGGCCGGGCACGGGGTCAGGGTCCTGCCTCTCCCTGGCTGAGAGGGCCTTCGGTGGCTCCCCTCTGCCCTCAGGGAAGGACCTAGGCTCCTTAAACTTGCCTTTGCTTGTACAGTCCTACCCTGGACCTCTTTCCTTTCCACCTGACGTGCCAGAGCCCTGTCTGTGTTTTAAGACTTTGTTTTGGTCAGATGCCTGGAACTTTCTGTAGGTGTGGTGAATCCCTCATGCCGTGGGGCTCCCATGCCCCCCGGGTGGGTCTGGCACAGCCACATCGCTTGTTGTCTTAAATGCCTGTCTGCATTTTGTCATCCTTGGCTTTTTTTTTTTTTTTTTTAAGATTTTATTTATTTATTCGACAGAGATAGAGACAGCCAGCAAGAGAGGGGCCACAAGCAGGGGGAGTGGGAGAGGAAGAAGCAGGCTCATAGCAGAGGAGCCTGATGTGGGGCTCGATCCCATAACGCCGGGATCACGCCCTGAGCCAAAGGCAGACGCTTAACCGCTGTGCCACCCAGACGCCCCTGTCATCCTTGGCTTTACCTCGGGCTCCTGCAGGCAGTTCCCAGTGCTGGTCCTGCTTGGCGCAGGTGCCCAGGCGGGATCAGATCGGTGGCAGACCAGCACCTCCCCCTACCCCTTTTGGGCTGGGTCAGGCTCAGAGGAGCTCTGTGGAAACAAGCTTCTTAAAAATCCCTCGGGCTGCCTGCACCCCTACCAAGGTCACAAACTCACATGCTCCCAAGGCCCAGTGTGTACACAGAGGGGCTCAGTCCTCTGCTGCCCTGTAACTAGGTGGGGCAGGCTCCATGTGGCCGGCTCTCTGGACATGCCACGTACCAGAAGTGAGACATTCGATGTGAATTCTTTTGGTTTTAAATGTTGGCGACTAATTCGACTATTGAAATCTGCCAAACAAAACCTGTCTGTGGGTCAGAGTCATTCCGTGGCCACAGGTGTGCAACCCCGGGTCTGTAAAATAAAGTCCGCATGCCTCACCCTGGCGTCAAGGCCTTGCCTGGTCTGTCCCCATCCGCATGGTCCTCCGCGTTTCTTAGACACGCTGCCACCTCCCTCCCGTCTCCCTGTCCTTCCTGGTCTAGCTCTGGCTCACTTCGTCCAGACTCGCGGGCTCATGTCCCATGTGCGGCATGAGGGGCCCCGTGTGGAGGTTCCCCTGTGTCTGGGTCCCCAGGTTGACACTCAAGTCCTTTTGCCCCCTCTTCCCAGCTGCTGGGAGTCAGCCTCGTGCTCCCTTTCCTGGCTGTTCTGGGCCGTTCCTGTGCACCCTCAGCCCCGGCTGGGTCATTGTGGCATCCCTCCGACCGCCATGCCTTTGTGTGTCTCTGCCCTCACCCGCCCTCCGCTCTGGCTGCCAGGGGCTTGGCAAAAACAAGTCATTGACCATGTCATTCGCTGAGTATAAACTTGGGATTCCCCACTGTGTCGAGGGTCAAGGCCTTAGTATCAAGATCCTGTATAACCGGATCCCTATTTCTTATTTATGATCTTCTTGGACCTTTTATTCCGGCACACTCTGCCTTTCCAGAGCATTTCTTGCCCTTGGCTCATGCTCTTCCCTCTCCCTGGAATGCCTTTGCCCATGTCCACACGTACAGATCCAGCCCATCTTTCAAGGCCAGCTCCAGTACTGCCACCTCCCAGAAGCCCCCTTGAATCTCTTCCGGTCAGCGTGGTCTGTTTCTCCCTTGCCCCTCACTTGGGTACTTCCCATTATCTGTTTTAGATTAGAGGGGCCTTGTCCGTGCCTGCCTCTGCCACGAGACTAGGAGCCCCTGGAGGCTGGCACATCAGAACTTGTCTGATCCGTGTCTCCGGGTTCGCTGCTCCCACCCTACAGTGTCTAGCAAGATACCAGCTTCCAGGGAGCAGTATCGACATCGGAGCCATAACTGTCAGGATAGGGCTAGGTTATGCCCCAGTCACAGAGGATCCTGAAAGTAACGAGATCTTGGTCGCTCAAAGCCACAAAGGTTTCTTTCTTCGTTACACTACATGTCCGTTGTGGGTCATCTGGGGGCTCTGCTCTGGACCCAGGTGAAAAGCAGCCGTTACATGAAATGCTGCCGGCAAGGGATAGAGGGAAAGAAAGCTCTAGAGGGACTCACATTGGGATTACCTGCTGCAGCCCAGAGGGCAGATGAGCTAAGTCCCTTCCCTGTCATTGGCCACGTTAGTCACATGGTCCCACCCAACCGCAGGTGGCCAGGAAGTGCCGTCCTCCCACGTGGCAGAACTGGGATGAACCAGCAGAACTTGGGGTGGAGCATGAGTAACTTAGCCCAGTGCCCAGCGGAAGCAGAGCCTTTTCAGGAGCCCACGTCTGGCCTTCCTCCATCAGTATTCACTCCCCGCGGCCAAGGACCGTGTTAGCCTCTAGGGATGTGTCCACTAACCCAAGAGAGGACGTGCCCTTGCTCACTTCGCGGTGTGTGTTTTAAGACTCATTGGGCCCAGTAGCTATTTATGCCTCTTTGCCAGGAGCTGCCCGGTGAAGGGGAGTTGAATCTGAATCTGGGGATGGAGCCAGCAGTCGGGATTCGGTGGAGAAGGCCTAGAGCAGCCGTGCTAGGGAAACGCTGGGGGGGAGTCCTCCCTGGGCCAGCTGCCTGCACAGTGAGAGGCTGCAGGGCCTCATGCCAACCACGGACGCTGGTTTCCAGCTCAGCTGCTGCTCGGCAGCAGGGTCCTTGGCTCTGCGGGGCCTTAGTGTCGTCTTCTGCTCAGCGAGGCTCCCTGTCCTGCCCACCTCACGAGTGTGCAGATCAAAAGAGGCGGTGGAAGAGAGCAGCATTGTGCAGAGAGCGTGAGCTCGGGTCCTCAGTCTGGGAGCGAACCCAGGCTCTCTGCTGTCATAGCTGTTGGACCTCAGGCAGGCTACTTGAGCTCCCTGTGCCTCAGTTCTCACAATTGCCAGTTCACGGGGTCATGTGAAGATTCAGTAAGATGGCGTATGTAAAGCACTCAGCGTTGTACTTGGTAAACGATGAGCTTTTATCAGTAGTATTAGCATTGCTCTTCAAGGAGGAAGAGTACCTCTTTCAAGTACCTCTTCAAGGGGGAAGACTAGTAATAGTTTCTGCATTTTTCTAAAGCCTAAGAAATAAGCCAGGGTGATGTAGAGAAAAAATGGGCTGTGGAAGAAGTTGATGCTGGGTGAGGTGTCAAGACGTGGGCTCTAATTGAGCCTCCGTTGTCTCACTGAACAGGGCAACCTGTCCCGTCCCTGGAGCTCCTCCTCGTGCTGCCTCCCTCGAAGCCAGAGACTTTGAGTATGTTGTGACATTTCTAAGTAACCTTGGCAGACTCCTGAATGAAAAAGGAGTAAAGCACAGTGGCAAGGGGGAGTGGGGCCGCCATTTTGGAGCCTGGACCGAAGCAGGGTCTGGACATTCCCTGCGAGTTATCGAGGCTCATCTTGCATCCATCAAAGCACACCTTCCTCCTTGAGGGTATAGTTTCTGCCAGGGGTCAGGCTCAGAGAAATTTGGCCTGGCCTCGGTACCAGGAAAGAAAAGCATTAAAAAAAAAAAAAAAAGAAAATCAGTGTTAAGAATGGAGCCTTCAAAGTCATCTAATCTCAGGATGGCAAGTAGGTTTTATCTTGTGGGCCAAGTCCAAGTAATTGCTGCTGTTTATTAGGGGTTCTGTGTCAAAGATTCTAAAGGGGTGGCATGATTATCAGTGTCTGCCATGGATGTGGAAATGGGCAGTGGGGCTCTATATGCTATGGATTTGATGCCCCTTATCCCCTCATTTTATAGAGGGGCCAACAGAAAGGAAAAGAGGGGCTCTTGCTCATAGCAAGTATGACGTTTTCTCCCACTTCATGAAGGGCCGGTCCGCCTCACAGTGACCCCTTCCCACCTGGAAGGAACACAGGAAGGAAAGCACTTCCAGGGATCTGGCCAGGGGCCCAGTGCTGTTTAGAGCAGTCCCTTGAAATGCACTCGTGCCACAGTGGCCCGGTGGCGTGGTGTTAATGAACTCGTTCCCGAGCCGCTTGGCAGAGAAGCGTGAGGTTCTGTGCAGCTGAGGGCTTCCAGAGTGCCCCGCTCACCCAGCCACGCTCAGGCCTCAGAGCCGGCCTCTGTTACTGAGAACCGTGTTCCTGATGGTCACTCGGTGCTGCGCCAGGCGGGAACCTCCCGTTTGCCCTTCCTCCAGGCTCCATCCTCCTCGTCCCCACCCCAGGTCCTCACTGGCCCTGTAGCGGCCGTCAAGCAGTGTTCCCCGTGGCACAGACCTCATCCGACGCACTTCCCGTGGAGGACCTGGGGCTTGGACCCGCGGATGGCATTTGGCAGCTTCTCAGGCCGGGAGAGGCAGGAGGGCCATCAGTGCCTGGGAGGCTGGTTGCCAAGCTTGCAGTGCTGACTGCTGTGTCCCGGTTGCCCAGAAGTCTGTGCTAAGAAGGTCTCCCGCTCTTGGAAAGAATGTCACTGCCATTGGAGCCAGTGTGGGGGAAACTCAGGGGTTTTCTGCAAGAAGACCCGAGATAATATCCAACTTGCTGACTGTGTTGGGTAAAACCAGAAGTGAGAAGAAGTGAGGTCACGGATGCCTGTGTCCACCTGACAAGCTGCGTGGGGGACTCTGCACAGGAGCTCCGAGGAGTGGTGGAGCCACGCTTGAGGTTTCCAGAACGCCACGAGGAGTGCTAGACGCAGGGCGCCACCGTTGGTACGCCTCCTCCCACACTCGATGGCAGGCATCGCTAACTGATCACTGCGGACGGCCACAGTACGCCCGAGGCCTTCTCAACACAGCACACCAAGACGTCACTGCTGCTCAGCAGGGTTGAAAAAGAGGAGGTGGAAACCTGCTTGCCGTTCTTGTCCCAGATGGTGAAGACAAGGCAGGACCTGGAAGCATTTCCTGGTTCGGAGAGAGAAGGATGCTCAGATCTCATCACGGGGGTCAGCAGGTACTACCAAGTAGGGCATGCTCTTCTCTGGACGGTGCGACCATCGGTCCGTAGTCCTGGGGAGCTGACCCATGAGGGGAGCCCAGGGAGAGTGGCAAGTGCCGGGGGACCGGTGGTACAGGAGCCCCTGGAGGGAGCAACCAACCCAGCGGGGCTCCTCCTCAGATGTGGGGCGTGGGCCAACCAGCTTATTTCCGGAGAGTTCACTCTTAGTGTGGGGAGGAGCCCCATGGAAGAGCTAAGGGCTCTTTGTCCTGGGGAGGAAGAGACTTGGGGGTGGGGGCCAGTGGTCGGGGTGCCAGGGAGATGATGGGACCGAAGTAATCACAACCTGAAGCTTTTGAGCGGGAGGGGAAGGGGTGGACGCATTCTGCAGAGCCCCGGCCGATACACGGGCGTCACCGGGGATTTCAGCTCCGTGAAAGGAAGGCCTTCGCGACTGTGGGAACTGTTGGGAACCGGATACAGGCCTGTGAGGGAGTGAGTTCTGCCTTGGAAATCACCGGACGGGGTGCAGGAGGCAGAGTCAAGGATGAGATGGAGGAGTACTCGGATGTTTCTAGGCAGTGAGCTTCGAGCCCTGCGGGGGAGAGGTGTTTCCACACCCGCAGGACTGCCCACGGGGGAGGCGCAGGGCCGCGAGGCGGGGGCTCGGCCGCAGCTCTGGAAGGAGCCGTGGCAGGGCGGGCAGCCATTCAGACCCGGCCATGTGGATTTGGGTCTGTGACAGACGCCGGCGGCGGAGGGGCCGGGTCCTGCTGCGTCGTGCCAGCTGAGCGTTTCCTGTTGCAGGGGGCGGTTGGCAGGGCTTTGCACCCGAGCCTGCCAGAGCCAACACTCCGCTTCTTGCTGCAGCCGCCTGGGAAGGAGGGGTTCTGGCTACCCTCCCAGGCACGTCTTCTCTCCGCTGCTGGCCCTTCGTCGGGTGGTTCAGGGTGGGAAGGGGTCCTGCATGGAGAGTCTGCACGGGAAAGGGCCCCTGGGCTGTAAATCCAGGAGACCCAGGATCTGTGCCGTGGTGGAGTCTGGGCCAGGCCCCTTAACCTCTCTGAGCCATACTGTCTTCATCGATCAGTGGGTGTAAGAACATCTGCCTGTCTTTCCAGGAGGCTTGTTGGGGGCAGAGGGAGGTAACAGGTATGAACGCGCTTTTACGCAGGGAGACAGAATTAGCTGGAGCCTCAGGACATTGACACATCTGGAGTTACATCTGGAGTGCTAGGAACCCGAAAGGCCAGCGGCTTGTGTTCATCACCTCCTAAAAGAATTTTGAGAAAAATTTCATATTCTTTCATATTTTTGAATTGACGTCTCACATTTTTATCCAGAGTTTAAATAATTGTAAAGGATCTAATTTCTGGAGTATTGTGTTAAAAAAAAAAAAGTGTCATTTTGGAACTGTAACTGTGAAACCACTGTTTTAAATGTATCGGCGAGAATCCAAAGCCACTGCTATTTAATACCAGCCATCATCCATTTTAAAAACATGCGAACAGGCTCATCGTTAACAGAAATTTTACATCTTTCCTTTTCTCTCCTTGAACTCATATTTCCAGTCCACTTCCCTCACAGGATTTTATCCTAATGTAATATATTTTTTATGCCTGAGAGTTTTTTATTGATCACTGTTTTATAATCTTCTCCCACAACAAGATGTACATAAATTGAAATAGAAATTTCTACAAAATTTCTCGGGCTCATAAAACTCTACTTTTTAAAACATTTTTCCCCCAGATCGAGTTATTATTAATATACAGTTTGTCAAAAACAAATTTAGATAAACAGTAAATGTAAAAATAAACAATTATTGAAAACACACCTCTTAATGAAATGGAGCTTTGTTTCTTTTTCCATTGGCTCCTGTTTCTGTGAATTAGTATTTTTCATTGTTGAATGAGACAAGATTCAGCATTAATTTAACTCCTGTGTTTTGGTTTCCATACTTGTAAGTACTAAGAAAGCTTAATCATGTAGGTAAGGAACCAGGGATGGATGGAGTTTTGAGCGTCACTCAATTTTTAGAACTCTTTCCAAGTCGTGTGCTGAAAATCGCATGGGGTCTGTCATCAGATGCTGTTTGTAATGGTCTCTCTGCTGACAACTCCATTAGAATCTTCTTCAGTTTCGTTGAGAGTAAAGAATTGGAAATCACTCCAATATTGGAGTATTGGAGGTTCACTCCGATAGTTGGGATCACCTCTTAGCTTGGAGCCGTGAGATGGACAGCCCCCATGGGGAGCACCGTGGTGGGATTGGGAGGGGGTGAAGGAATCGTTTTGCTTGTAACGTGTCAGGGTGGGGGTGAGGAGACAAGTGGGAAGGAGATTGAGCTGAGTCCGGCCTCCCTGCCCACCGCCATATCTCCAGCACATTGATTTTAGGGAAGAATGTATTTGAAAGTTGATGATTGGGGTATTGATTCTCTTAAAACTGCCTGTGCCCACGTATCCCCAGGCCATTTGTACTCTATTCAGAAGACCCTGGTCCCAAGGACGTTTGGTCTGAGTCCAAGCCCTGAGAGCCTCAGGAAAGCCACTTGTCCGTGATTTACCTCTCCGGCTCCCTTGTCCGCCAGCAGGCTCCGGGCCTTGCTCCTGCTGGGTCCTGGAACCCAGAGCGCTCGGTGCTCCTCGGCACCCCTCACCTTCTTGTGTTTTTCTTCTCATTCACCTGCTCCGGATTTCTGCCTCATTGCATTCTCTGTATCTAGAAAGGTGTCTGGCTTGTCTGGAGCTAGCTGGGCGCAGATGGTAGAGCCGAGGCTTGCTGCCCTCATTCCTTGTCCTCAGGGGCAGCTTTGCCTGCCGGAGCCTTCCCTGCTTCTTCCCTCCGTGGCCTCAGGAACTAGAGCCCCCTGGTCCCAGCTGGCCTCACCTGCTCTGTCCCGCCCTCTCCGGGAGGGAGCTAAGCCAGGCTCTCAGCCAAGTGCTTCCAGAAAATGCTAGACAGGTTCTGTTACTCAGTGCCTGTGGATTTTTGTGTCACTGGTGACCGGGTTGGGAAGAGGAAGAGGCTTGGCCCCCGTGTGCTGGCATGCTTTTGTCAGCTGCCCCCAGCAGCCGGGAGAGAGGATAGGGGACTCTGGGAGTTCTGCGGTGGGACCGGATGTGGTGGGGCAAGTGTGGGAGGAAGGGGGTCGTCTGCCCTGGGGCACTAGGGGGAGCCCTGGGACTGAAGGGGAAGCCAGAGCTCCCTTGACATCCAGAGGTGACGTGGTATGGTGGCAGCGGGATGGCTCTGAAGGCCGGCCAGCCACTAGCTGAGTAGCCCACCCTGCACCACCTGGGCCCTAGAACATTCACTCGGTGAACTGGGTTTGGAGTTGTCCCAAGCACACCAGGACTTCTGGGAGGATGGAGGACGGGAATGAGACCTGGTGCACCCAGTGGATGGTAAATGTTAAGCACCGGCTCTCCTTGGTCCTTTCCCAGGGGTGTGGCAGTCACAGGCTCCGGATCACCGCCCATCTGAGCCGCTTGTGGCCGTCTGTGTGGTCCCTGCAGTACTTTCTTACCTCATCTGAGAAATGGGGCTGATAATCGCCTGTGTCTGCTGGGCACATGGCTGCACACTGGCCAGCTTCTGCTTCCTCACCTGTGCGTCAGGCTCGGAGGCCAGCCCTGCACAGAGACAAATGAGAGGCTCGATTGAAGTGCGTTAGGCACCTGGCACTTAGTTGGCAGTGGTGGTGACAGAGGACACAGGGGTAGTTAGCCCCGCAGAGTGAGGAAGCATGCCCGGCAGGGAGTCAGATGTGGGTACCAGGACGGTCTGAGCTGAGCATCCCCAAGAAGGCTCGCTAGTGCCCCCCTGCACCACACCGGGGTATGCAGTGGATGGGGTGGTGGGGGGAGGGGCAAGGCCGTAGCATAGGCAGGGCATAGCCTCCCTAGAGGGTCGTTTTGCTGGAAGGTTTTTGGGGAGAAATGTTAGAGCCCTACAATGGATACTTTTATGTTATATATGTCACAAGTTAGAATACAGAGAAAACATAAAACTTCAGGGGGATTTGGGCCTGTGGCTGCTGCTTTCTGCCATAGCCCAGCCTCCCAGGGGAGGTACGGATGCCCCCCCCCCCCCCCCNNNGATCTTGGTTGTCCTTCTGTGTGCAAACGGAGAAGCCAAGGCCCTGCCAGCTCAGGTGACCTCTTTCCTTCCCGCACCTCCCAGGCACCCCCAACTTGAAGGGCTCTTTCTGATTTCTTACTTAATTCAGATGGAAAAGCGCCCGAAAGCAGCCCCCACAGTGGATCTGTGCGAAGCCGCTATTCAGGGACCTGGATTTTTGACCAAGCGTTGAGATATGCATCTGGTACGTGAGGGCCGAGGGGCAGGAGGATCTGGTCAGGGCCGGCATGCGGGTGGGGGCACGGCCGGACAGGGCCATGAGGGGCCATGCTCCTCTTCCCCGTCGCTGCCGCAGGACGGCAAATCTGAGCCTGCCAGGGTCCTGGAGGACTTGGCCATTGGAGGGATGACAGCGTGTACAAATCGGGAAGTCTGGAACATCAGGACCATTCCGGCAGTGCCTGCTATGGACTGCAGCTTTGAAACGAGCCAGGGCTCTAAGGGAGTTCTGTGGCCAAGCGTGTTGGAAGAGCTGGGGTTAAACAAGGTTCCTATAGGACCTCTCCCCAAGTTCTCCCTGCACCGTGCTTTCCCAAGACGGCCATGCCTCCCACCAGCTTGATCATGTGTCTTTCTTTCCCAGGCTGCGTTTAGGAAGTTGGGTTCTAAAGAACTCTGGAAAATGCTGATAGTAACAGCAGCTATGCTGTCCTGAGTGCTGGCTTTGTACTAGGTATAAGGCACAGTATTACTGCTCACAACCCTCCCCTGCCGAAGTGGGTACCATTTTCCTTTGTTTAGAGGGGAAGCCTGAGGGGATGAGTGTTCCCATGATTTGTCCAGGGCCCCTGGCTGCCTAGGTGGTGAGCCAAGATTTGAACTCAGGTGTGCTGACACCACCGCACTGTGGGGCTGCCACTCCCACGCCGCAGCCCCCAGCTGCCTGCGCATCCAGCCCCCCTGCAGACAGAGCACCTGGGCTCTTAGGGTGAATGGCAGTGAGGAGACAGCAGGACCTTGAACGCAGTCCTAAGACTCCATGCATGGGGCCAGGGCTCCCACTCTGCCCTGGGGAGCCAGGAGAGGGTGCAAGACTGAAGACCACGTCCCCTGTGACTCTGGTGGGGGGTTGAGATCTGGGAGCAAGGCTTCAAGGATCCTCAGCGCACTCTGTGGGTTGAGGGAAAATCCCAGAAAGCCGGTAGGGACCTGGCCTGCCTATCCACAGGATGAAGTGGGTGGGCAAGTGGGGGGACCTATTGCAGCCTGCAGTTATTACGCAGTTTGAGAAAGTCCTTAGATCATGGAATGTAGTGGAGAACCTGAGGCCCAGATCTGTGGCAGAGAGGGGGCAGGGCTGGGGCACAGAGACTTCATCGGGAAGTGGGTCAAATCTGAACCAAGTTTTGCCTCATCCCCGGCTGTGGTCTCTAGTCTTCTCGGGGGAGATTCTGCCTTCCCCGGGGTCCCTTCCCCTCCGTCTGCCCCTTTCCTTTCGCCTCTCCTGCCTGTTCATCCCCCTGACTTTAGCCCCTCGCCGTGGCTGTGTCAGGGTCCTGCACTGTGCCCACGAGGTTCGGTATGTCACTGTCGTGACCCCGTCGCCCTGCCTTCCCCTGGCCTAGTGGGCTGTCTGCCTCCTATCACAGAGGGCAGTGATCGCTCACGGACTTGCTCATGGTTGGGGCTCTGGTGCCAGGCACATTGAAGACGCTCCACAAATCCTCAGTTGGTTGAAGGGCGATTGGCAGAAACCATTGGAGAGTGGGTAGAGGCACAGGGAGGGGTCGGGGCCGTTATGACTCGGTGACAGAGGAGAAGAACAGCCGGACACCGTGAATTTATCACGCCCCTGTTGTGTGTCAGTCACGGGGCTAAAGACAAAGAAATACAGTCTGATCTTTGCCCTCCCCATATTTATATCTTCCTCTGTGAGACAAGGGTTACACGCACAAAACCACTGGATAACAGGCTGCTCGGTTCCACGCTGGTGTTGGGATGACAGCGTCCCTGTTACGACCCACGGTGGTACGGCGACGAGGCCACCTGTGTGGCATCCGGCTCCCAGGCTGTGTCTTGTTAATCCTAACCTCAGTCATGAGACGAAGGAGTCCCGTCCTGGTTTGCAGGTGAGGCCGCTGAGGCTCGGACTGGAAAAGGGATGTGCCTGAGGTCAGCTGGGGGCCGTGGCAGAGCTGAGTGGACGGCCCGACTCCATGCTCAGTGCTCCTCAGACTTAATCTGATACCTGAAGTTCGCACCCAGTAGATCAGGCCTCTGCCCCCAGAGGAGGCTGAAGGCGGTAGTAGCTGGTGATGTGGGCGCTCACTGAACACCTGGGCTCGTGGCGGGAGCAAGCCCGTCTTCACCTGGATGCTGTTGCATGATCCGCCTCTTTCCTGTAAGGAAACTGAGGCCCAGCCAGTAAATGGTAGCGCTGAGATCCCCTCCCAGGTCTTACTCTAAGATTAGTGGTTCCCGAACCTGGTTGCTGGTCTGCTCAGAATCCCCTGAGGGACCCTCTTGAAAGAGGCAGATTCCTAGGCCCCTAGCTCCCGCCATTCCAGTGCACTGACCCTGGCGTGGGGTGAGGGCCTCTGCATCGGTGTGAGCTTCCTGGCCATTCTGTTAGGAAGGGCGCAGCTCAGACTCGGGTGGTAGCAGGCCTCCACGCCTGGGGCCCCTGCCAGGCTGGGTCCGACGGGCTCTGCTTGGCTTCCTGCCGTGGGCCTTTCGTGTGTGCTCTGCATGGGTGGGCTCCGCCTTGACCTGTCTGAAATGCCTACTGGGAACTCAGCCATTTCAGTCCCAGCTCCTGGGAGAAGGCCCAGCAAGAGGGCTGGGGTCAGGCAGTTACACCATGTCGGTCTCTGCGTGTCTGAGAGAAGAAGAAAGCTGCTCAGCAGACTGCGGGGGGCGGGGGTGTGTGATCTCCCTGTAGGGCACATCTCTAATAAGGCTGGGCATTTCTAGGGGGGCTATAGGACCACTCTGTGAGGTAGGCGTTTGTAGCCCCATTTGACAGATGAGCAGACTGAGGCTTAATGTGTCTAAGGGAATTACCTAGGTTGCGATGCTGGTAAGTGGCAGAACAGGGACGGGGGTCTGTTCCATCTGGTTCAGAGACTATCCTCTTAACCTCTGTCCCATCTTGGCAAGGAGGAGAGGTAGAAGTTACTCGAATGCATGTTGATTTCCTTCCATGGATGCAGTTTATTCCTTATTTTGAAAGAGCACTTTTATGTTCATTTCCTTTTTCCTCTCAAGGAATAAGTATAAGAAAGAGTTGTCTTCTTCGTCTTACAGATTTGGAAACTGAGGCCCAGAGATGGGAAGTGACTTGCCCAAGGTCACTTAGAGTTGGGGCAAAAACTTGGAACTAGATCCTGGGCTCCTGACTTCCAGCTCGGGGCCATGTCTGCTGGTCCTTGCTGCCTCTCTGCTTACCGGGGCTAAGGCAGCCCACTGGATGACCCCTGCCCCCTTATCGTGGAGTTCCTGATACTTGGGGCCATCACTGTGGGTCCTGGAACCTCATAGTTGCACACGTTGGGTACTGACTGACCTGTCCCTTCCTTTCCTGTTTTCCAGGATCCTATGAGTGTGGAATCTGTGGCAAGAAATACAAGTATTACAACTGTTTCCAGACCCACGTCCGGGCGCACCGAGGTCAGTGGCGTCCCTGAGGCAGAGCCGAGGGCCGCACCTCCCCATTCTCTGCCTGGCTTGTAGATGTCCCCAGGACCCCCCCACCAGAGATCCAGTCCTCTCCCTCTGTCTGCGGTGGGATAGAGACCCAGGTGGAGGGAAGAGGCCCCCTTGACTTGGGAGAGCACATAGGGCCGCTGGGGGTTTGGGAGGACATGCCACCAGGCTTCGGCCACCTGTGCCCCTGCCTGCTCCACACGGGCCTGCATCCTCCCAGGATGCATCAGTGGCTCCTGCGGGAAGGTGCTCACACGTCATCTTGTGTGCTCCTCATGGCAGCCCCGGGAGTGGGGGCGGGGCGCTGTCTCTGTTCCGAAGATGAGGCTGAGGGGGCAGGACAGATGGTTCCAGGGAGGAAGGGCAGTGGGTCCGGGCCTGAGTGACAGCAGGGGGTACAGGGAATGGCTGTGAATGGGCACAGAGTGTCCTGGGCACGCGGTGGTGGGGTCACCGTCTGTCCCCGCTCCTCGTGCACTTTGCCATCAGCTCCGCCATGGGTCCAGTCCGCTCACTTCCTTCTCGTTTTCTCTCTTGCAGACACCGAAGCCACCTCCGGGGAAGGAGCCTCCCAAGGCAGTGAGTGTCTTCCCCTTGCTCTTGGCCCTCTCAGGACTGTCCCCAGGGGCCTGTGGGAGACACTTTGCTGTGGTTCAGGCTTTGGGGCCAGAGGGTCTTCATGACATTGTAGTGGGGTACCTCAGAGCAGCCTCTCCCGAAGTGTGTTCGTGGCACACGTCCTGGGGAAGCCAGTAGGTGTTCTGACAGTAATGAGTTCTGTGGCCCAGGAACCTGGGGAGGCCTTGAGTTCTGCTAAGATGAACGTGTTTCTTTGTGGTAGACTTCTCAGGGCCCCTCACTGGCAAGCTCAGGGCTGATGTTTGGGAAATGCTACTTCCGGGGCTTATCTCATGAGCGCCCATGGGCACTCATCTCTGGGTGTGCTACCCCAGCCTGCCGCACAGGGCCTTGCCGTCTGAGGACAGTGTTCTGCTTGCCTTGCCCCCAGATCTAAACCCCCGGGCCTCAGAAGAAGCCAGATGGGTGTAGGCTGGGGTGGAACCTCTCCCCGCCCGGCGCACCTGAGCTCCAGAACCCAGCCATTCCACTCGCAGGTGTATCCCCAGCAGAACCGTGTGCACGTGTCCACCAAGAGATGGGAAGTGGATATTCGTTTTTTTCTTCTTAAGATTTTATTTATTTGAGAGCGCACGTGTGTGGGCACAACTATGGGGAAGGGGCAGAGAGAAGCAGACTCCCCAATGAGCAGGGAGCTGGGAGCTCGACACAGGGCTCGATCTCAGGACCCCAGGATCAGGACCTGAGCTGAAGGCAGACACTCAGCTGACTGAGCCACCCAGGCACCCGGGAACTAGGATATTCTTAGCAGCACCGTTTGTAACAGCGCCAAACCAGAAACCACCCGAGTGCCTAGCGTTAGGTGAATGGACCGATCAGTCGTGGTTTGTTCACGTGAAGCATGAGAAGGAATGATGTATGGCCGCACCCAGCCATGTGGGTTACCCACAGACAGAACGTTAGCAAAAGGAGTCCAACACGAGAGCCCCTCCTCTAAGATCTGTGTCCAGGAAGTACAAAACCGGGAAAGTGATTCGTGCTGGAAGAAATCGTGGTTACCCTTGGGAAGGGGTTTCTGGGTGCTGATGACACAGGTACTTCTGGTTTATGAAAATTGAAGGAGCTGGACAGTTTTCTGCGTTGGGGTCCGCAGACTCTTTTGTAGGGACCAGGTAGTCAATATTTAAGAGTTTGCAGGCCCGATATCTCTGTCCCCACCGCTCAGCTCTGCCAGGTAGCGTCGGCACAGCCAGAGATGATAAGAAACGAATTTGTCGCCAAAACAGAGGGTGGGCAGGCCATAGTTTGTCAGCCCCTGTTCTTGCTGCCATAAAAGGTTTTCAAAAATAATAAACATGACTCCCCCACCCCCAAGAAAAAGTCCGAAACAAAGCAGATTGAGGAGCTGTGTGGGCTAACGCAGGGCCGTAATCGCACTAGGTCCAAAAAGCATTTCTTCTGAGGCCCTTTCCCATCCACTCTCTCTTTGGATTCCCACGTCATGCGAGACGCAAGAAGGGCCGAGGCTAAGCTTCCATTTTCTAGACATTCTGAGGCTTAGGTAGGCCAGACACCCGCCTGAGGACCCTGGCCCTATAGGAGGTGGTGTAGGCCTTTCCCTCCTCCTCGAGCTCTGCCCGAGCCTGGCCCCTGACCCCTGGCTCCCTTCTCCTTCAGAAGCTTCTTTCTCTTCCGGCTCCCATGGTTTGCCTGTGGTCAGCCACACATTTAAAGATCTTCTCTATTTATCTTTCCTTCCTTGGCTATTCTGGGCTCCTGGCCTCTCCGGCAGCCCCTCAATGATCCATTGTGTTCCATCTGGCTTCCATGGTTCCCGGAGGTCCCCTGGGTATAGAGGACTCTGTCGCTGGGGGTATTTTTAGTTTTTCCATCACTTTTGCCTTCCTCCCTAGGGAGTTTTCTCCCCACGGCCACTGTGCTTTATTTTATTTTCAGTCCTGCACCCCTACACTGACCCAAGCCAGCAGTGCCTGCTCCGAGAGCCCGGCGTCCTCACACACCAGCCTCGTGCCAGGAGCCTGACCATGGAGTCCTGGATCCAAAAGCGTTGTGTCGAGAATACCAAGTCCAGCCTACCCATTTTGCAGATGAGGGCACTGAGTCCCAGAGAGAACTCCCGCAACTTGTTAAGTGATGGAGGTGGGCCTAGAAACCAGGCCTCCCACCTTCTAGTCCAGGGTCTTTCATTTAGTTGTTAGAAAAGTTGTACAGTCTGGAAAGGAGGCATATATATATACCCCCTCACACATCTCTTAGCTAAGAAAATAGAAGATTAACTCCACGTCCAGTTCTCTTGCTGCTGTTACATCGATTCCCTTTCCAAAACAGTATTGGATAACATTTACCGAGTATTTGGTGTCTGTTAGGCATTGCGCTCGCTCACTCTTTATTACAACTCTGGGAGAGGAAGGAACGGTCACTTCCATTTCGCAGATGAGAAGACCGAGGTGCAGAGATTAGGAAGTGTGTGCAACGTTGGTCACTCTGGTTGGTGGCCGAGCCGGGTTGGTCAGGCAGCCTGACTCTGAGCCCGTGTCCCCAGACCGATTCGCAGTGCCATTGCTAGAGATCCTGAGCTCTCTTGGAGGCTCTGAAAATGTAGTTTCACTGACTGAAAATCATTTTGCCTTTCTTCCTTTGGGGCTAACTCTTGTCCTGATCTGCTCCTGCTTTACGTGGGCCCGGGAGTGTGGTCCCTATCGGCCCTGAGAAGGAGAAGTGGGTTGGGTTCTGCAGGGTAGGGCGATGGCGCTTCTCAGTCAGAAAGCTGGGGGTTCTCGTTTTCTTGGAGGTGGTGGGAGGGCCTGTGTGAGCAGAGTTGAGAGAAGGGCTGCCGGCAGCTGTGGACGGCGACCAGCACTGGCCAGCAGGGCAGAGGCATTGCAGGGCCAAGGCCCCGTCTGGACCCAGACCTTGGATGGCCTTGACTTCTTCACCTGTGTTCCCTGGTATCTGAGAGAGAATGATGGTCCAGGTGGGACATGATGGGGTGGTGTGGGGAGGGGAGAGGTTATTGTCTAGGCTGGATTGAAGCTAAGCCAGGCTTGGAATTCTAGAATGGCCAGCCTGGAAGAGGCCATGGGAATCAGCTCCATACCACCCTCCTATCCCCCCAAATTAGGGGGAAAAGAAGGGAAGCTGAATTCTGAGGTGGGGTCAGCACTTGCTGGCAGTCTGTGTGAGGCAGAGCAGGACCAGGCCTCTCCTCCTCCATACTCCCTCATCTCCCCCCACCACTGCCTGGCTGGTTCAGGTGTGGGCATGGAGGTGGCAGGGCCTGGTGGGATGGTGGCATGCCGGGTCCCCAGACCCTCAGAAGTACTGTGTGTGCTGATGCTGTGTGCGCCTAGCTTGGGGACCATTTAGTCTCTATGGCCCTGGCATCTGCCAGGGGACTTTGAGAGCCTGCAGGTGCAGTGGAAGAAGTGGGGGCAGAGGCAAGGAGAAGGCTGATGTCATCTGTGCCCCTAAGTTTGGCTAAGCAGGGACCAGAAAACTTCCCGTAGAATTGCCTGGCGTTGCAACCTTGGGATGGAGGGAGTCTCGTCAAATCCTGTGTTTGAGTGCTGGGGAGGAGCAGAAGGGCCAGAAGGCTGGTGCCTCTGTCCACGGTGGAAGGAGGCTTGTGCAGACGGAGAAGGGTCATGTGCCCTGACGTAGCTATGCCATGGAGTTAAGCGACTCTTTGAATCTTGATTATTCCTTGCCCCACTGTGCAGCCTTGAGCAAGCCATCAGTCTCCCTGTGCGGGCCCTCGTCAGGGAGATGGGAGTGAATGGGCCATCCCTAGATCTGCCCAAGGAGTACACACGGGAGGTCCATGCTAGTGAGTGGTGAGAGCAGTGTCCTGGGTGAGTCCGGCCTCAGAATTTGGATAGCCCCAGGGATCATTCAAAATCTGGCCCTGTTTTTGTTAGCTATGGCTGTGTAACACGTTTTTCCCAAACCGAATGACTTTAAACCAACGTTGGTTATCTCCGTTTGTGTGGTCAGACCGTGGGTGTGGCTTCCCAGGGTCCTTGGGCTGTGGGTGTCCTGAGGCAGGGGAGGTGTTGGCCAGGGCTGTGGCCTCCTCTCAAGGCTCAGCCAGGGAGGGAGCTGCTTCCACACTCACGTGGCTGTTAGCAGGCTGGGTTCTTCCCAAGCTGTGGGACTGAGGGCCTCACTTCCCCACTGGCTGTTCACCAGAGGCTGACATAGGGTGCTCTCTCTGGGGCAGCTCACAAGAGCGAGACGGTGTGAGCGAGACTGAAAGTCACGGTCTTTTGTAACCGAATCTCAGAAATGACATCCCATCACTTTATCACATTCCCTTCATTAGAAGCCAGTCACTAGGTCCAGCTCAGGCTTAAAGCGAAAGGATCACATCGGGTGTGAACGCCAGGAGGCCAGGGTCATTGGGGAGCTGCCTACCACAGGCCCTCCTAGTGGTGGTGGGGCTTGGGACGGGTCCCTTCTGACCCTCAGTCTGCACAGGTGTTCAGTGGGTTACTGCTTCCTGCCTCAGTCACAAGGACTAACAGGAGAGGCAGAGGAAGTGCCCCTCCCGGCCGCTTGCACATGCAGCGCCCAGGAAGCGGCGGCTGCCGTGATGGTGACGCTCACGTGACCTCAGGGAGGGAGGTGGGGCCGGGCCCTTGGGAGTGGGATTGGAGGTGGGTTTGCAGGTTGCTTCAGGGCTCTCCTATCTCCTTGCGTGGAGAACCCTTAACACTCCCAGGACTGACTGTCCCTGGGTCACCAGTTGGGGCCGGTGTGGGCTGGTCCTTTGTTGGTTCCTAAGGCAGAGGAGCCCCCCCTCCCCCCGCCAAAATGCCCTAGCGCAAGTGACCGAAGTCCTGGTAACTGCATGTGTCTTTCCATCCCCCACAGATAATTTCAGGTACACGTGTGACATCTGTGGGAAGAAGTACAAGTACTATAGCTGTTTCCAGGAGCACCGGGACCTGCACGCCGTGGATGGTGAGTCAGGCCCCTCGCTCCCAGGGAGGAGTGTTGCACGAAGAGGAGCGCCCCCACCGCCAGGGCTGCTCGTCTGGCCCCTCCCCCCTCCCGGTCCATTGTCCCCTCTCCTCCGCCCCAGAGGAAGGTCAGGCAGCAGTCAGACCACGAGGGGAGTGACTGACCCTTGGGGATTCTGGAAGAGAGAAGGTCCCCGTCATACTCCATATATTCTTCTGATTAGGGTAACCCAAGTGAAATTGCCATTTTTGTAGGTCAGAATCCGTCGAATTTCAGCAATTTCATGTCGATGCATTTTACGATTTCATACTGAGTATTCACATGCTCTGATGAAATTAAACCAGTTTTTTAAAATGAATGATGGTATTTTAGTGTCTTAGGTTATAGAGTTAGAAATTAGAACAATAAATTTAGGTAATTTATTTTTAGAATCTCAATCCTAGAAATAGGGTCTTGGACCTGGAAAGGATGGAGGGGGCTCCTTCTCTAGCCCCGCACCCTGGCCCGTCACAAGCTGTGACAGCCAGGCCCTGCCACCCAGTGCCACTGGCTTGTCGTTCTTCTTATCCCCTCTTTTTCTCCCAACTGGTCTCTTCCTCTTTTTCTCCTGTCCTGGCCCCTCGAGTTGCTGCCAGGATCCAGAGACAGGCCAGGCAGATGGCATCTGCCCTCCTCCAGGTTGGGCCCTAGCCCACGGGGAGGATGAGGAATGGAGGCTCAGGCTGCATCCTGGTGGGGATGCGCCCTCCTCTGGCCCCTGGTTTTCTGGGGTGTCCACACTGGCCACGGCGGCTCTCCTGGGTCCCAGAGGCAACCTCTCCGGGACAGAGGCTGGGAGCATTGGGCAGAGGCAGCTGTGGGCAGGGACTAACAGGGCTCCTGTTTGCTTCTTTCCTTCTGCGGCTGCTGCCTCCCGCCCGGGCGCAGTGTTTAGTGTGGAAGGGGCCCCCGAGAATCGGGCAGGTAAGTCCTTGGTGACTGCCCACCTCCCTGTCCCCGGCTGGGCTCCCAAGACCTGGTTACCAGGGCTCTAAGGGCTGTGTATTCTCCCACAGACCCCTTCGACCAAGGTGTTGTGGCCACTGACGAGGTGAAGGAGGAACCCCCGGAACCATTCCAGAAAATTGGGCCAAGTATGCGGGCCTCTCTCTGGGGGTGGGCTGGGTGGGGAGTCAGCTGGGGGCTGGCTGCGGGTGGCGGGGTGAGTCTTGCCATTGGAAGGGGGTGACATCACTCATCCTGCAACAGTGGTACTGGCGCCTGGCTTCCTTATACCTCACTTTGCCCACCTGTCAAATGGGCCAGTCTTAGGACTTCCACTTTTGAGGAGCAGCAGAACAGCACAGGGTCAAGGTCAGGGCAGTGAATGTAGCACATGCTTGGTGCCCTGGTAGTCTGTTAGCCGTCCTGAGCCTCGGCTCCTCACCTGTCAGTGAGGACTGCATTTCCCCGAAGGTTTGTTGGGGGATTAAATGAGATCGTGAATGTAAATCACCTATTAGCACAGTGCCTGGTACATAATAGGTGCTCGGAAAATAACTCTTGTTGTCATCATCCGCAAATGAAGGGGTTCATCGGCAAATGAAGCTGTCCAAGGGGGCCACGTGGACATTCTGTCCTTGTCCCATGAAACCCCTGAGGGTAGGAGCCACACCTGCCACCTGCCTGTTCGCAGCAGCCTTGCGTGGCGTGTGGGGAGGACACAGCCATGGGTGCGGCAGTTGTGGCCCTGCCCTTGGGTGCTTGGCACAGGAGGGGGGCAGTAGGTCAGCGCGCAGCTAGTCACAGCATAACCTCAGGGAGCCGTGGGGGCCGGGAAGGCGCCTGACCAGCCTTGGGAATCGGGGAGGCTTCTGCATTGGGGACCAGAGTGGGGAATGAGCTCTTACATCACGGGGTGAAGGTAGGAGAGCAGCTCTTGTTCTAGGGAATGGAAAGGCCGATCAGTTTCTGCGTTCGGGTCTTAGAGAGCCTTGAATGCCAGAGGAAGGCATCGAGACTTCTTTCTGAGGGAAACGAGCTGGAGAGTTTACCAAGTGGGGAAGGGACTTGATCAGATTTACATTTTAGGAAGTCAGTCCATTTTGGCTGTTTCTAGAAGAGTGGATTGGGTAGAGTCAGCCAGTGAGAGGTGTCTAGTCCAGCCCTTTAGGATTTGCAATCCTCCTCTTCTCGCTTGCTTGCCACCCAGCAAGAAAAGACCTTTGTTGACTCTGCCTCATTACAGTAAGGATTTTAGGCAGCTTGCAAAAATGCGCACCCAAACATTGAATGAATGCGTGAGCAAATCTCCGGGCAGGAAAAACAGCGATGCCGGAGGTGCTTCTCACAGGGCAGAGCTTGGCCCCGGTTTCGGAAGGCGTTGACTGGGTCCTCCAGTCCGTTTCCTCCCTCCTTCCTCCTTCGTGGTAGCGGGTGATTCATTGCCTCCTTTGGACTCTTAAGCATTCAGGAGACCGGGACTGGAACAGTATCCGTGAAGCAGTTAGCACAGCGCTTGTCATGCGTTTACTGTGCGTACGTCCTAGTTGTTCTTCTCTGGAAGAAAGTAACGAAGGCCTCAACACTAAACTGCCAAAAGTTAAACTGTGGTGAAACCCACCTGTGAATGAGACCTGTTCTACGGTGGACGATCGTAGACAGATACAGGACGGGGGCAGCGGGATCTGTCACCTGCCATCTCAGAACTTACCGGCCAGCTGCCCCTGGCTAGCACGGCCTGCCCTTCCATCCTTAGCATCATCATGAGGAAAAGAGGATTGGAATCAGGCCCAGGTTTGAATGGTGGCATCACCAGTCGACTGGCTACTTACCCCCCTTCTCAGTGTCCTTTGCCTCGTCTTTAAGTTGGGAACGAGAACATCTCTCCGTTCCGAAAGGCCCGTGGAGGATGCATGCAGGAACGGACTAGCCCAGCCCCTGGGTTGTATTCAGGGCGTAACAAGTGAGTGATGTCATCAAGAAATGGCCAAGAGTGGGAGCTTTACAGCGTCCCATCTGTGAACCCCAGCTCTACACTTAATACCTGCAAGTCGTCCTACGTGCTTTATAATCTCCCTAATCCACAGTCTCCTTAACTCCGAGAATGGGCTGATGACAAGAAAACTCACCTCTCAGGATTGTCGTGGAGATTGGATGAGGTTATATTCGCAAGAGAATGAGTGTAGTCCTTAACACATGCGTGGAAGGCATTAAATCAGTAGTACCTATTGCCCAGGAAGATACGGAACTGGATGAAACTTACTCTGTCAGTAACTGAGTTGACAGACGACCAGTGCTAGGATCTGGGAGGAACTGTCACACACCAGAAGCAATTGGGAATTGCATTGAGAAAACGCAACTGGGTTTGGCTCCCTGCATGCTCCCAGCTTGACATCGTGGAACTGAGACTGCTGGCATAGTGGGAGCATCTCCTGTTACCACTCTGTAGCTGCCTTGTGAGATAAGAATGCTGCGTCTTGGGTTTCAAGCAGGCCAAGGTCACAGAACCCTACAAATGACAAGGTGTAGAGTAAGAGGAGCCGGTAGAGGCCCAGAGCCCCACGAAGGGACTTTTGCCGCAAGTAGAGCTTTGTGGGTCCAGGAAGAGGAAAACCCCAGAAGCAGTGCATGCTGGGAAGTGCACCGTCCACATCCACATCATTTGAGCAAATTGGGGGATTAGGCCCTTAGGGAGAAGGAAGCTGGAGCCATGACAGCAGAAGAATCCTTCTAGAAGGAGAAAGTTGGTCCCAGGGCTCCTGCGCGTCAGCCTGCTCTCCAGCTGCAGATCGAGAATTACTACCGTGATAGTGGTCTGCCATGATGATTTTCTGCCATGATGATTTACTGCCATGATAATGGGGGGCTTGAGAACAGTTCGCTCACGTCTACTGAAAACAGTAAGTCTGCATCTATAGTTCGCTCGATTGTTATATGTGGCTAAAGGAAGAGTAACTTGAAAAATTTTTTAAATCACCAAAAAAACCCCCAAAAACACAAAGTATGAAACTATAACTATAAAAATCCACCTAACAAGACAGACAGAATTTAGGAGACTCGGAGGAAAAGCACACCTCTGAAAATGACCTACTACAAAATCTAGAAGAAAATTCTGTTTGACAGCCGCAACTGAATATAAGAAAATATGACTTCTCTTAGTCTGCTTGGACTGTCATAACAAACTACTGGACTGGATGGCATAAACAACTTCATTTTCTCAGCGTTCTGGAGGCTGGAAGTCCAAGGTCAAGGTGCCAGCATGGTCAGGTTCTGGTGAGAACCTTCTTCCTGACTTGCAGATGGCCACCTTCTGTTTGTGCCCTCACGTGGTGGGAGACCCATGCAGGCAAGCTCCCTGGTGCCTGTTGTTACAAGGGCACTAAACCAGTCATGAGAGCCCCATCCTCATGACCTCATCTCAGCCCAGTTACCTACCACAGGCCCCATGTCCAAACACCATCACATGGGGAGGTGGGGCGCCAACAGTTGACTTTGGGGGTGGGGTGAGGTCACAGTTCAGTCCATAGCATGACCCCTGTGAGAGAGGAGCCTGAAGTTGTACGGTGACACAGCAGTGGGATAAAATGAAGAGACAGAGAAAGGAGTGAGGTGGAGGACTGCAGAGAAACAAAGTAGAATTAAAACCTACATTGTGCATAGTAAAGAGCAGAGTTGATCTGCAGAAATGGAATTAATTATGGGGAGGAGAAACCTGAACAGATCAAGAGAACAAGAGGAAAACAAGCTAAATATGGAGCCTAGGGATCCAGTTCCAGATAATTGTTACCAGTGGGACAGAAGCAACATTCCAAAGATACAATAGAAGAAAAATGTGCTACAGGCAGACCCATGTATGCTGATGTAAGGGCTCACTGTATGTCAGGGGATGACAGATGATTGGAGTGTAATCTACCTCAATATGAAGAGACCCTTAACTCAGTAGATCTTTGTGACTCTTTAAAACTATAAGGGAAAAAATACGCAGGCATCTAGGCATAAGAAAAGCCAATTAATTATTAACAGATGAATCCAAGGGGGACTTGCCTCAGACTTCTGTATAGTACTAAATGCCAAAGATAATGGAATATGTTTTGAAGGGAAACATAGATTACAGCTTAAGAATTTTATATCTAGACAGACTGTAATTTATGAGTAAAGGGAAAAGGAGGACTTGAAAATACACTATTTTTCCCATGTACTATCCATCTTCAAAAAATTCACAAAATACACTCCAGTTGTGAGGAATGACTTCATAGCATAGGAGGACTTGTGTCCAATGTTAAGACCAGATAAACTAGAAGTAAGTTTAAAATATGAATCTGATGACAAAATTGAATGCGGAAGACAAAGATCATTCTACAGTATTAAAAATGATTCATAAGAACACGAGAACAAAGGACTAGGTGAAGGATATGGGAGAGTAGGTTAAACCAGTCCTTCCCATAGTGTGGGCCCCAGACCAGCAGCAGTACCATCTCCTGAAAGCTTATCAGAAATGTACATTCTTGGGGCGCCTGGGTGGCGCAGTCGTTAAGCGTCTGCCTTCGGCTCAGGGCATGATCCCAGCGTTCTGGGATCGAGCCCCACGTCAGGCTCCTCCACTAGGAGCCTGCTTCTTCCTCTCCCACTCCCCTGCTTGTGTTCCTTCTCTCGCTGGCTGTCTCTGTCAAATAAATAAATTAAGAAAAAAAAAAAAAAGAAATGTACATTCTTAGGCTCTGATTCCACGGAATCAGAATCTCTGGGGCGGAGCCCAGCAATCTGTGTAGTAACTGCCTTTCTGGATGATTCTTAAACCTGCTAAAGTTTGAGAAGCACGGAGTGAAGCTACTTTTGTCAGTGGTAATAGACTTGAAAATGTCATTTTCTGTTAACTGTAACAGACAGATGTGTCTCACATGCTATGGAAGCAAACAAAAGAGAATATTGGAAAATAATGGAATATCAGAGAACAATGCAAAGGCAGAGAAGAGATTTCATGCATCAAAACAACTGAAAACGAAGGAAACAAACCAGAAAGGGTGGAATATGAAAATAAAACCCACAAAACAAGTAAAACCAAGTCAATTATAGCAATAAAAGCAAATGGCATAATCTCTTTCATTAGAAGACAGAGGCTCTCAAGTTAATTAGAAATAATGGTTTATTAGACACACACCTCGTTAATTCTTCGTCTTTTCCTCTTTCTCAGGGAGCTCCCTCTTGCTTCCTTAACTAAATTGAATTCCCTGCTGCTATTTTCATAGCTCGCTAAGTGTCTCCTTTAAGAACACCCATTGTGGTTGCAGTTTTTTTAAGTTTGTATGATTATTGGAGTTTTCCGTCCCCTTTTCCAGACCGTAAGCTCTGTGAAGGCAGGAACCATGATTGCTTTTGCCCAGCATTTACTGAAGTATCTTTTTTAGTGAATTTTCCCAAGAAGATTTAGGGAAGTGTTTTTAGGCACATGCAAGCAAGGAGAAAGGAGGCTCTTACGGATGATCAAGAATTAATTATTAATGTCAGGCCACCTAACACAACAGTGTCATGAAATATCTGAGCAGGTGATCCTTCCACTCTCCCGGGCGTCAGATTGTTCTAGGGGGCCTGTTAAGACACAGGTTCCTGGATCCTGGTCCTAGAACTTTGCTTTCAGTGTGTCTTGGATAAGTCTTGAGAACTTGCATTTCTAACCAATTGTCAGGTGACGCTCACGCTGCTGGTCCAGGGACCACAGCTTTGAGAAGCACTGTGTTAGAAAATACTGTCGTGTTCTGAAGGCTATGGTTAACAGTGACGATTTTGATCTCATGAGCCTTGTTTATATGCATCAGACCACATTGCATCGAAATAAACAAAATAAATTTGGAAGTACGACGCAATGGAAGGTAGACAAACAGGATCATACAGGGTTTGAATAGTATGATTAATACAGTTGATCTAACAACCTGGAAGCCTATGAACAGCAAACAATGGATCTTTTCCAGTGTTCGTGAATCAGTTATAAAAGTTACAGAAAGGTTTTAGGTCTATATTGAGAGAAAAATCATACACAGGATTAAAAAAACTGAGAAAAAAAATAACTTGCAACATATAGAACAAAATTGTTGATGTCCTTCATCTATGGAGTTCTTGCAATGAAAAAAAGGTAGATAAATATACCTATGTTTCCATAGGCTGTGAACACAGACGGGAAAGTCACAAAAGAAAAACTATAGTTATTTAAATATGAAAAATAGTCCATTTCCTTAGAACTCAAATGGAAAATGAAAGCAGCATTGCAGTGTAGTTCCCCCTATAAGGCACACCTTTCTGATTGGGATGAAAATTGGCCCAACCTTTTGATATGTAGTTGGTGCTGTGGTTATCAAAAGCCTTAAAAATGTATACCCTTAATTTATCCTGAGGAAATAACGAGCAGTGATTATGCACAATAATCTTTATTTTGCAGCGATATGAAAAATAATGAGCAAATGGGCAAATATTTCTACAGGGATGTGGATCACAGCATTTTTCTTTTTTTTTTTTTGTAAGAGAAAAATTTTGAAACAATCCAAATGTCCCCTGGTAGGAGACAGGCTCCGCAGATTTCAAAGTCCGGTGGGAACCGTGCAGCCAATAAATGCAGTAGGGGATCGATGTTTATTGATCGAGCAAGATGTCCACAAAGTATTGTCGATTGAATACACCAGGTTACAAAGAGGATATGGATGAGGGCTGGCTAATTCAAGGCCCATCGGAGCCAGACAGATGATGTCAGGGAGAGAAGCCCGCTCCAGATGAGATGGGAGTGAGGGGTGCGGCCCGGGGCGGATGGCAAGGTTGCACACTCCACCCCAAGGGGGTAGCTGCTACTCTTTTGTTTGGGGGTGACAGATGATTGAAATTTCTCTTACTCTTTAAATTTTGTATTTGTATTTATCAGTATTTTATAATTTTCCCCCAGTGAACAATATTACATCAGAAATTTTTAAGAAGAAAGAAGTTAGGCAGTGCCAAAAGAGAGGTAAAGATAAAGTCTGGTGGGACCTGAGAGGAAGACGTGACCCCCTCCTGCTGGGGGGAGTGGGGTGCTTGGGGGCGGGAAAGGTCCTGGAGATGAGGGGACCCAAGTGTGGCCATTGCAGAGGTTAGGGCTCACGAAGGGGCTGAGCCTGAGCTTGGCACTGGGGGGGTCAGTCAACTCGGGTCCACACATTTCCCGAGCACCAGGTCCTGGGGGTGGAGTGTTGGAGAAACAGTGTGTGCCAGGTACTGTTCTAAGCACTTGACATATAAATTTAATCCTCGCAGCAATCCTAGAAGGTGGTCCTATTATTACCCCCGTTTACAGATAGGAAGACTGAGGCACAGAGAGGTTAAGAGATTTGCCCAAGGTCACACAGCTGGACATGGAGGAGCTGGGATTTGAACCCAGGCGGCCTGACTCCAGTGGGTTCCTGATTGTAGTTGGTCCCAGGATGAGGGGGAGTTGGAGGGGAGGGAGCATGCTGCTGCTTCTCGACAGGAGTCAGGCACCCATTCGCACACTTTCCTCTTCTTGGACAGAAACTGGCAATTACACCTGTGAATTCTGCGGAAAGCAGTACAAGTACTACACACCCTACCAGGAGCACGTGGCCTTACACGCCCCCATCAGTGAGTACCTTCTCTGGTTGGGGGCTGGAGGAGTTGGGGAAGGGGTGAGCCAGCCCTAGGGAGGGGAGGGTGAACGCAAAGGGGAGCTTGGCCCGGGCATGCGTCTGACCTGGGGCACCTTACTGCAGTAGCTGGAATAGCTGGGAAAGCCCCATCCTTCAGCCAGGAAAGCCTGATTTGCCCTCCGTAGACTCCGGGTGGGCATCGCTATTCACGTCCTTCGGTGGTCCTGTCCTCACCTCTAAGCACCCCCGAATCACGTGGTTCCTCAGAGCCAGTGCCACGTGATGCAGCTAAGTCCTGGCCCACTAGACGAGACAGCTGCCTCTTTGCCCTCGGTGGTGGAAGGGGGAGAAAGCTAGAAGGGGTACTAATCCAAGACTCGGAAGCCCTAGGTTTTAATCAGCTGGCTCACAGGGTTGCATGACCTTGGGCAGGCCCCATCCTGTCTCTGTTCCTCAATCTCTTCCTTCTTCCTTGGCCTGGAAGAAAAGAGCTCGAAGGGCCCGTCCTGTGGGACATCCCAGCCTTCCATTCTCCTCTTACTACTGAGTTCCCAGCTTCCCTCCTGGGTGCCAGAGGGGGCTCCATCCTTTGATCCCCAGCTATGTGGACAAGGAGGGTATGAGAGATTTAGGCTAGATCCAACAGAGGATTGGTTTGCCGAGGCTGAAACATTCCCTCCAGCGGCCTTCGGATCTGGAGCCTTGTATGCCGCTGGATTCTGTGTGGGGTTAGGGGCTGGACCTGACCGCTTCACGTGGTACCCACGGCTCGGGCTTGAGGACCCTGGGTCTGATGAGAGTATTTGGAAGAACTTAACACTGACTGCAGAAGTCCTTACAGATGGAGTCGTATAATAATACTCTTGTGTCTGGCTGCTTTCACGTAGCAAAGCGTTTTTGACTCCTACACGTTGTTGTATGTAACAGTTCATTCTTTTTGACTGCTGAGCAATATTCCGTGTTAGGAAACTACCTCAGTTGGTTTAGCCATTTGCTTGTTTGTTTGGGTTGTTTCCCGTTTTAGGCTCTTAGGAATGAAGCTGCTATGAAAGTGTTCGTGGGAGGCTTTTTGAGGGCATATGCATTTATTTTTCTTGGATAAATACCAGGGAGTATTTAAATTAAAATTGCTAGGTCATAGGGGAGAGTATGTTTAACTTTGTAAGAACTTAGAAACCATTTTCCAGAATGGCTGTAGCAGGCATCTGGGGGAGTTCCACTTGCTCCACATTCTTGCCGCCATTTGGAGGTGATGGGCTATTTAATTCTAGCTATTCCCGGGAGCACGTAGTGGTCACTGTGGTGGTAATTTGTATTTTCTTGATGACTCATGACGTTGAGCACTTTTTCATCTGCATATCGGCCATTTGTATATTTTACTCTGGAGATTGTCTAACGTCTTTTGCCCATTTTGTGGTTGCGGTGTTTATATTATTAAGTTGTGAGAGCTCTTTATATATATTCTGGATCTCCAGGTCTTATATGCATATACCGTGAATATTTTCTCGCCATCTTCAGCGTGCCCTTTGATTTTCATACAGTATCTTTTGGTAAATGTTTTGTTTTTATTTTGATAGAGTTTAATTTACCCATTTTTCCCCCTATGGTTAGTGCTTTCTGGGTCCTACCCAGAATATCTTGGCTACCTCAAGACTGTGAAGATATTCTCCTTAATTATCTTTTAGAAGCCTTATAATTTTAGCCTTTGGATTTAGGTCTGTGATCTTTTCAAGTTAATTTCGTGGATGGTGAGAGGTAGGAGTTGAGATTCATTTTATCCCATGTGGAGATCTGTCTCTTTGTTCCATCATTTGTTAAAAGAGTTGTCCTTTCCCCATTGCATTGCAACCTTTTCTGAAAATCAGTTGCATGTGTAAGTATATATGAGTTTATTTCTGTTCTGTCAATCTATTTGTCTATGTTTATGCCAGTATGGTCTCATTTACTGGAGTTTTATAGTAAATCTTAAATTCAGGTACTCTTGGTTTTTCAGCTTTGCTCTTTTAAAAGAATATTTGTTGGGGCACCTGGGTGGCTCAGTCGTTAGGCATCTGCCTTTGGCTCAGGTCATGATCCCAGTGTCCTGGGATCGAGCCCCGCATTGGGCTCCCTGCTCGGCGGGGAGCCTACTTCTCCCTCTCCAGCTCCCCCATGTTTGTGTCCCCCTCTCTCTCTCTTTCTGTCAAATAAATAAATAAATAAATCTTAAAAAAAAAAAAAAGGAATATTTGTCAATTTTAGGAACTTTGCTCTTCCATATAAATATTAGGGAAATTTCTGATTTCCAGTTTCCACAAAAAATCCAACTGGGATTCTGTTTAGGTTTACCCTGAATCTATTTAGAGAGAACAGATATAATAATACTGGGTATTCCAGTCCATGAATATGGTATATATCTCCAAGTAATCAGGTCTTTTTCTCTCAGCAATAGTTTATACTTTTTAGAGTAGAGGTCTTGCACATATTTCATGAAATTATCTCTTAAGTATTTTATGGTTTTTGCTACTGTGTGATTTTTAGTTTTCCAGTTATTTGTTGGTATTACATAAAACACTGTTTTTGTTTATTGATAATTGTGTCCTGAAATTTTGCTAAGTTCACTTACTAGTCCTAATAGCTTTTTTTGGTCAATTTCTTAGGATTTTCCTTGTATATACTGGTGTCATTCACTAATAAAGATAGTTCTACTTCTTTCTTTCCAGTCTGTATTATTATTTTTTCCATCTTGCTATAATACTGGTTAGGACATTCCAGTACAATGTTGAATAGTAGAATTGAGTATTTCTGCCTTTATCCTAATCATAGGGTTCAGTTTTTCACCGTGAAGAGTGATCATTTTCATCATTAAGTATTACATTAGCTGAAGTAGGTTTTTATAAATACCCTTTATCAGTTGAGGAGGTTACCTTTTATTCCTAGTTTACTGAAAGTTTCTGTCATATATCACTGTTTTATGTTTTTTTCCTCCACCTGTTGGAGGATTCTGTGATTCTTTTATTCTGGTAATATGGTATATTACATGGATTGATTTGTTGTTGTCATTGTTCTTTTTTTTTTTTTTTTTTTAAGATTTTATTTATTTATTAGCCTTGCAGGCAGAGGGAGAAGCAGGCTCCCTGCCAAGCAAAGAGCCTGATATGGGGCTCCATCCCAGGACCCTGGGATCATGACCTGAGCGAAAGGCAGATGCTTAACCAACTAAGCCCCTTAGGCACCCTTGTCACTGTTCTTAAATAAATCACCATGCCTATACTTTATTAAAACACATTAAAACGATCAGGGAGTCCCAACTATGAAATGAACTGAAGAAATTTACAATGTTAGGATGTGTCCTCTTTGCCTGGGGAGTGACTTTTTCTTTGAAACTTCTTTTTCTTGGAAAGGCATCTAAATTACTCTAAGACCTAGGGTAGTTTGTAGTTATTTGCCTTCAAGAACATACTTTCTGATCACTTCTATCTAAAATACCCCAGGATTTTACCTGGTTCTTAATATCACTCCCAAAACTAACTTCTCAAGGCTAGGGAACTGCAATCCTAGAATTAGCCATGCCCCATGAATATCAATGGTCTGTTGATGGTGGTCATAATCAAGAAAATAAATATTTCTGGTGAGGTATTTTAAAACAGTATTGAGGCATACTGTCATACAATAAAGTGCCTGTATTTAAAGTGTACAGTTTAATAAGTTTTGACCTATGTATGCACTCATGAAATTATGCACATCCATCACTCTGAAGTTTTTTGTGTTCATTTATAATCCTTACTTACCACTTCCCCATCCCCAGGCAGACACTGTCTGCTTTCTGTTATTATAGATTAGTTTACGTTTTCTAGAATATTGGATATATAGCATCTTACGGTATGTACCCTTTTTGTTTGTGTTTGTGGGGGTCTGGCTTCTTTTATTCACCATGATGGTTTTAAGATCCATCCATGGTTGCAGGTATCAGTAGTTCATTCCCTTTAATTGATAAGTAGTAGTATTCCATTGCATAGATACACATACCACAGTTTGCTTTATTCACTTGTGGACGGACATTTGGGTGGTTTCTGGTTTGGAGCTAATACAAATAAAGCTGCTCTGAACGTTTGTGTACAAGTCCTGGTATGGGCAGCTGCTTTCATTAATCTTGAGTAAACACCCAGAGTGGAATAGTTGGATCATATGATAGATGTACATTTAACTTGTTAAGAAACAGCTACACTTTTTCAGAGTGGTTATGCCATTTTGCATTCCAGCTAGTAGTGTAATTTTCTCGTTTATAATGTAAGTTGAGTATCAGGGTAAAACTGGCCTCTTAGAATGAGTTGGGAAGAGTATTCCCTGAGTGTAGTGTCAATTAGGTGAAGTTGGTTAAGAATAATGTTAAAATCTTTCTACCTTTTCAGGCTTTAAAAAAAAATGTGCTTGTTCTATCAAGTACTGAGAGACAGGTATTACAATCGACAACTGTAATTCTGGATATGTTGTTTCTCCCTTTAGTTCTGTCAGTTTTTGATTTGTGTACATGGAACTTGGTTTTAGGTGCACACACTTAGGATCATGATGTCTTGATGACCCTTTTAAAATTGTTAAGTACCTTTATTTATCTCTTTAGTTCTTAATTTCCTTATTTAACAGGTAATAGCTGTTGTCCTGAAGTCGGCTTTATCTGATATTAATAGAGCTACTACACCTTTATTAGGATTTGTATTTACATGGTATATTTCTTTTGATCTTTTTCATATGATCTTTCTCTGTCTATTTGAAGTGTGTGCATATAGTTGGTTCTCACCCTTTTCTCTAGTCTGGTAATCCCTGTCTTTTAAATGAAATGTTTAATCCATTTACATTTAATAATAATATTTATTGAAACTGTTGAATTTTTGTATTTCATATTTTTTTTGTATTTTGTGCATTTTGTCTTGTTCTATTTGTCCCATCTCATCTTGTTGTTCATTATTTTTTCCTTTCTTGCCTTCTTTAATATTAATTGAAAACTTAAAAAAAATTCCTTCATTAGCTTTCTAGCTATACCTCTTTTTTTTAGTGGTTATTTTCTGGTTTATAATATACATCTTTAATGTATTGCAATCTACCATGAATTTAATTCGTAACATCGCGCATAATCTAGCAACCTTGTAACAGTGCACTTCCATTTACTACTCTCTGTCCTTTGTGCTGTTCTTTTTTTTTAAAGATTTTATTTATTTATTCGACAGAGATAGAGACAGCCAGCGAGAGAGGGAACACAGCAGGGGGAGTGGGAGAGGAAGAAGCAGGCTCATAGCGGAGGAGCCTGATGTGGGGCTCGATCCCGTAATGCCGGGATCACGCCCTGAGCCGAAGGCAGACGCTTAACCGCTGTGCCACCCAGGCGCCCCCCTTTGTGCTGTTCTTAATACGTCTATGCGTCCATGAGTTATAAACCCAACAGTTATTCTTTTTGCTTTAACCACTCATTTATTTGTTAACTAAGAAATGAGAAAATGCCTTTTTATTTTCTAATATATTTACCACTTCCTGTACTTTTCCTTCTTTGCATGAATCTGAATTCCATCTATTACCATTTTCCCTTATTCCTCGAAGAGCTTCCTTTAACACTTACATTACAGGTCTGTTGGTGAAAGATTTGTTTAACTGAAGATGTTTTTATTTCGCCTGTTCTTTTGATGGATGTTTTCTCTGGATATGAAATTCTAGGTTGGGAAGTTTTTCTTTCAGCACTTTATTTTATTTATTTATTTTTTTAAAGATTTTATTTATTTATTTGACAGAGATAGAGACAGCCAGCGAGAGAGGGAACACAAGCAGGGGGAGTGGGAGAGGAAGAAGCAGGCTCATAGCAGAGGAGCCTGATGTGGGGCTCGATCCCAGAACACCGGGATCACGCCCTGAGCTGAAGGCAGGCGCTTAACCGCTGTGCCACCCAGGCGCCCCTCTTTCAGCACTTTAAAAATGACATTCTTTTGTCTTCTGGTTTATGTTGTTTCTGGTGAGAGGTCAGAGATCATTCTGATTGTTCTATATTTAATGTGTCTTTTTTGTTTGGGTGATTTTAAATATATCTCTGTGTTACTGGTTTTTTTAGCAGTTTGATTATGGTGCATAGTTTTCTTTGTGTTTATCCTGGTTGGGGTTCATTGAGTTTCTTGGTTCAGTGGATTTATATTTTTCATCAGATTTGGAAAATTCCAGCCAGTATTTCTGCAAATATTCTTATTGCCCAATCTCTCTTTTTTCTGCTGTTGAGACTTTATTTGCATATGTGCTAAACCATTTGGTGGTGAAGTTCCCTTTAGTTTATCAGCCCTGTTTTCCCTTTGAGCTTCAATTTGGGTAGTTTCTAGTACCTTGTCTTCAAGTTTGCTGTTCTTTTCTCCCTTAGTATACAATCTGTTTTATTAGAAAAATCCATCAAGTGAAATTTTCATTTTAGCTATCCTATTTTTCATCTCTGTAATTTCCGTTTAGTTTCTTTTTATAGCATTTCTTTTTTCATTGTGTTCATATTATCCTTTAAATCTTTGAGCATATTCATCAAGCTGTTTTAAGGTCGTCAGATTCCATTGTCCATGTCATTTCTGTATGTCTCTGTTGGTTGTTACTTTTCTCTTATTAGTCATGTTTTCCTGCTTCGCCTCACAAGTAATTTTTTCTTCTGTGCTGCACATTGCGATGTTTCTCTGAGCATCTGGATTTTGTTATCTTCCTTTGAAAAGTGTTGGATTTTGTTATGGCGGGCAGTTACTTTACTTACAGATCAGCTTCATGCTTCAAAGGTTTGTTTTTAAACTGTTACGGTGGATCTCCAGCAGTTCTCATTCTAGGGTTAGAGTAACCGTTCTAAGGCCTGGCCTTTCTGGGTCCCAAAATAAACGCTTGAGGTGTTCAACAAGGTCTGTCTTCTCTGGCAGATGGGGACTCCGACATCTCCTAATCTTGTGAGACTTCTGAATCCTTGCTTGGCTCACAGCCCCCGGCAGCGGTTACCTGCTAGACTTTTCAGAGGCTCCTTCTGTACAAATCAGTTTGGCATCCAGCCAAAGACTTTAAGGGGGTCCCTCTGCACATTTCTGTAGTTCCTTTTTTTTTCCCCCCTTTAAACTTCCCTCCTCTTCATTATTCTATCCTGCTAATTCCAGCCACCTCAGAAGCCCTGACCTCTGACCATTGTCTTCTCCAATCAGCCAACCTGCAGTGCTTCTTTGCCTCACCCCCGTGCTGTGGGCCAGAAGGTCTCCAGGCAGAAACTGGAGTGATCTCACATCAGGTCTTCCCTTGTGAATCACAACCTTGCATTGCCTGCTGTTCAAAGTCTGAAAACTGTTGTTCTGTGTATTTTGTCCAGCTTTATAGTTGAATCTGGAGAGGGGCTTAGTCCTGCCCCGGGGACTCCATGATGGCCAGAAGAGTAAATTCTCCAGTTCTCTTCCTAAGATGAAAATCCACAAGGAGGCATTCCCGAATGAGACTCCTTGCTCTGCAGCTCCCGCGCATTCCCGCCTCCAGCCTTGGAGCACGCTCTTTCCATTTGCCTCGAATGCATCTTCACCCTCCTCTGCCTCGTGAAGGTTTCAGGGAGACCCCCTAGCCTTTCAGTGCTCTCAGCTGTGTGGTTACTTTCCCCGAATCCTTATATTCTCTGAATTTTTTTTTTTTTGCTCCAGTTGAATTTCAGCTTTACAGGAAGGAGAGCCCTCATGCTCTCTTATTTTTAAATATCTCTTAGATGTAAACATCTCGTGTATGTTCTTTATAAGGGCAGTCAGTCTGTCTGAAGCTCACTCTTCTTTTCCTGGTGGGAACTCGGGTAGGAATTCCAGCCTGATAACATTCCATGTGAGAAGGTCCACAGATGGAGCAGACCGTTGTGTGAAAGGAGTTAGGGGTCTGGCATGTGCATCCTGCTCCATCCTTACCTGCTCTGTGACCCTGGAGTGGTGTCTGTACCTCTCTGAGCTCTGCGTGCCCGTCTGCCTTAGATACACCTGCGGGGCTGATGAGAGGGTAACACGTGAGACAGTTTCTCGTGTCTCCTCTCGGGCATCCTGTCTTTGACACGCTCTGCTTAAGTGGTTGAGTTTTGCTTTTCTGGCCATTCATGCATTGCTTCTCTGATTCCGCCACTCCTGTGGAGCACTTCTGTGTATCGGGGAAGGTGCTAGGTCCTGAGTGCGTGGTTGGGCCTAACTGGCACGGTCTGCCCTCACAGAGCATTCAGGCTCATGGGGGAAGAGACCCCAATCAAAAGATCACAGCGTGTGTCATTGTGGGTGGTGATCAGTTCTTGGAAGAGACGAGGAGAGGGGACCGAAAGATACCTGACCAGGGGAGGTCCAGGGAGGGGTACCAGACCAAGTGATGCTTAAGTGGAGGTGTGTTGGACCAGCACGAGTTACCCAGGCAAAAACTGGAGAGAAGATCATTCCAGCAGAAGAAATAATATGTGTAAAGGCCACAAGGCTTGGAAGAGAGAGGGTGCTAGAGAATGGGAGAGGCAAGAAGCAAGCTGGTCCCAGGCCAGGTGCCTGAAGATTTCTTGTATCGTGCTTCGTGGGTGTCCCTGAGCTGCCTGCCACAGGGAGGGAGGGGCTCTCCCACAAATGCCAGGATTTTGACATCAGGAATTGTAGACCCTGGAAAGAAATGATCTGGAGGGTCTCCTAGAAACCATCCTTCAGGGCCGAGTCTGGGGCTTAAGAACAAAAGCCACGTGCTCAGTATTGCTCAGAAATTCTCTGTCCCTTGTGCCCGGGTTCCTGGGATGTGTGGGGTGATGCCAGAGGGGACCACATGGCCTTATGCAGAGGCCCCCTCAGGTCACTGGCAGGCTTGAGCTCCTGTCTTTTCCTGACACGGACTTGCCGTGTGGCCCTAAACTGGCTAAATGTTCTGGGCCTTGGTTTCCTTACCATCAAAAGTCAGTAGTAGCTGCTTACATGTGAAGAACTGTGGACCATTCAAGGTACTCCTGGGATTTTCCTGGGTTCCCACAGAATCCCTGTGAGGCTGGTCACACAGAGGTGGGATGCCTGCTTTTCTTGGTGGACAAAAGGGGCGGGGGTGAGGGACCTAAGGTCAAGAAAGGGGAAGTAAAGAGGCCATGACCACAGAGACTGAAGGGGAGGGACCTGGCATCTGGAGGCGGGCTCATCTTGCTCCGCACCTGGTCCCCAAACTGTGCTTCAGGGAGGTAGTGGGGGACTCGGACACATGCCATGGAGTTCGATGTGGAGGTTGTTCTGTGGCTAAAAGTATTTAGAAATTGTGAGACAAGCCGCCCTTTTGATTGGTCTCCAGGGACCTCCAGGGTCCTTGGCTCCAAAATAGAAATAGATAGGGAGGGAACATGTGGAAGTGTCCTTCCCCATTCAGACCTCTCTAGTTTCTGATTAAGAAAGCCAGAATCCAGAGAATGAGAGTTGAGACAGTGAGGGACACTTGTAACCTCTGCGGACAGTGGCCTTGGGGACTCCTCCTGGGGCTGGTGGGGCGGGTCAGGGCTTGCTTAAGGGGGCTGTGACCAGAGTGTCCCCCAGCTCCTGGCATCTGGCCACCACTGTGAATGGAGGAAGGGGTACCCCCCAAGAGGACAGGGCAGGGGCAGCCGAGTCCTCTGAGCTGGTCTCAGTGTCTCAGGCTGGTGAACATAGCACTGAAGAGCGGGTTCCCCTGTGTGACCTTGGGCAGAGCCCTGCTTCCTGCCTCTCTAGGCCTGGGCTTCCTCATCACTGCCAGTAATGGCCAAAGGTGGAGGGTCAGGAAGTGACTTTTTTTTTTTTTTTTTTTTTTTTTTTTTTGCTCTGAAAGCAGTGGGTGGAGTGTCTAATGCCGAGGAGGGACACGGTCCTGGGCCCAAGGGTATAACGAGGCCCCTCTTCCACTCCCAGAAGCAGGGGAGCAGCGGCGGTGTCCTTGGGCTGCTCAGTGCTCAGCCAGACCCTGCTTGTCAAGTTGGTGCCCTCGAGATGTGACCGGCTCCTGAAATCCATGAGCCCCTTCATGGCACCGAAGGGGCCCCTTCCCATGCTGCCTAGTCCCCTTTTCGCCTTCCGGGGGAGAGTTGCAGTTGAGCCAGAAGACCACTGCCCCCTCCCGTTTTGTGTTGAACGTGGGAGTGTGGCCAGGTTCAGGGCTTGGCCCCCGCTGGTGGTTTAGGGTCCCAGACAGTGTGAAGAAGGCGGGACTGCTGCCCGCCCAGGACTGCCAGAGGTGCAGACCACCTGGGTGTCAGCCCCCAGTTCTCAGCGACTCCAGCTTCTGCAGATGACTCAGGGGAGGGAGGCAGGGGGTCTGGGAAATGGTGACCCAGACTTACGCAGACGCCACTGGGGAACTGCTGCGCTGACTTCGGTGAAAGCAGCAGCATAGACTTCAGCGCTGTCCCTGAGAGCAGCAAGTCCTAATACTAAGCACCTCTTCCCCTAAAACCCTGGGGCTACATGGAGCCCCTCTGCTTTTCCCCACCGCCACCAGTCAACCCTGGCATGTCCCTGCCTGTCTGCTTTCTGTCCTTCTGAGCCAGCCTGTCTTGGAAGCAAAAGAGGCTTCAGAGCCAGTGTTCTAGAAAATGCTCTTGGGCCTGGGTTGACTCATTCAGGTGTCCCAAGTGTAAGTCATAGGCTGCGTTCTTAGACACTGAGAGCCTGGGCTGGTCGAGGGTTAGGGGTGACCCTCTCAGTGAGCTAGCTGGTCAGTGGCCTTCAAGAACCTCTGAGTGTTAGTTGACAATCGGGCTTCCCTCAAGGAGAAGCTGGGGAAGGTTCTAGAATCCTGGACTTTCTTAGGCTCTGAGTGTGAGTGAGAGCCTTTGCTCTCTATGGACCAAGAAGAGGTTTTGACCCTTGAGCATGGGGTTCTGTGGCCCAAGAGACCACTTGCTCGGCTAACTCCGAGGGCCCACGGGGACTGAGAGCGTGACCCTCTCAGGTACTGCCCCCGGGTGGGAGCCACCGGACGATCCAGACACGGGCTCTGAGTGTTCGCATCCGGAGGTCTCCCCGTCTCCGCGCTTCGTGGCAGCGAAGACCCAGACGAACCAGTCGGGGAAAAAAGCTCCGGCCTCCGTGGTCCGATGCGCCACGCTCTTACACCGCACCCCTCCAGCCACCCAAACCCAGACGTTCCGCACTCCAAACTCGGGATCTCCGGCAAGCAAGGCAACCGCAGGTACCGATAGCCTATGTTATGCTCACATTTCCTCCACTCCCCACCCCGCTCCCACCTGCCACAGCTGTGCCTGGGGTCACTGTTCCCTTGCAAGAGCGAGTGGAGGTCCTGTAGTTCTCTGGGACAGATCTGGGTCCCGGTTGTGCCGCTAGCTGGCTCTCACCGTGGCGAGCCACCTAGCCCCTCTGAGCCTAGGTTTTTTTACCCTAAATCAGAGGGTTTGTACCTGATGGTTTGCAAGCTTTTTTTTTTTTTTTTAAAGCAGGAGAGTACTTTTTCCCAAGTCATAGCCTAAGGAGTTAAGATTTTTTTTTAAATTAACTGCCGACATTTGAGCACGAGGAGATTTTGTGTAAGATGTTTGAGTTCTCGCTGACATTGGAAAGTCCGCTCTGGCAGTGCTGGGCCCACTTTCCTGGAGGGCAGCAGGTGGCTTGGGGCTGGGCCACAGCAGCCCCCTTGAACAGAGCACATACTGGCCCGTATTTCGTGGTCCTCCCCACTCCCTCCTGCCTGCCCAACACAGTGACCGCGTGGCAGGTGTCATTTCTCATTGTGATCACGCTGTCGTCTGTCTTACATCCAGTCCTGTTCATCCATTTACATCACCTGCCTGGACCTTTTTGGCATGAGTTTGCATCCCCCGTCTTCCTGAAAAACCCAATCTAAAAACTCATTTCTAGGAAGAGCTGCTCCCCGTGAAACAGGAGCTCGGTTCTCTTAGCCTCCCCCTGTCTGGTACTACCCGTGAAGCCCGTCCACGGGCCCTAGCCCATCAGGAAACCAGTGGACACCAGCTCCAGTGTGTTCGGAGTCTGTGCAGAAAGGGGCTGTGGCTGCAGGAGGGGAGCAGGCAGCGAGAGGGACATAGCAGCTGCTGCGCCCGGGAAAACTGATGTCAGGACTCCTGATTCAGATCTGGGTGGACTGAGCCTGGGGCTGCCTGCTGGAGTGTGTGGGGTGAGGAAAGGTGATGATGTTGTCCTGTGGGACTGTGGTCCTTTCATTGCCCTCAGGAGCCCCAGAGCCATCAGGTAAATATACAGGCAATCAAACTGAGACCTGAGTTAAGGGAACCAGTAGATTGGACCAGCCCCATAGCCAAGCAATTGGTTGTGCTCGCCTTTACCCTGTGGTTCAGGAGCCTAGTTTTGGGCAAAGATTTGGTACTTAAAAATGTTTGAGGTTAAGTTTGTTGTGCTTAGGTTTTCCGAAAGAGAAGTAAGTGGTCAGTCAACCTTGAAGGTAATGATTTTTAGGCACTGCGCTGAGAAAAGCCAAGAGCCGTTGCGTTTTTGCAACAGTAGTCCTACATTGGTTGGAAACAGACTGGTCACCGTGGACTCATTGATAGTAGATATTGACTCAACTAAATAACGGGATCCTGGCTTTCAGCTCTTGCTTTTACTCTTGACCTTGTGGCTGGGAGCTTGTACGTTGACAGTGTGGTGCAGGAAATTGCCTGCAGAGGGCATGTGGTCTGTGGCAGCTCTCAGACCTCAGCGCCTCTGAGGCCTGTGACCTGGAAGGCTTGTGGTGGGGGTCACAGGGCAGAGGACAGCAGGGGGTGAGCAGGGCCCTGCGTGTCAGAGCTGGAAGTTGTCCTTGCCCCCTTCCTGCCAGCAGGCCGTGCTCCATGGGTATGAGCGTGTCTACACGCGGCACTCCCTGCCGCGGTGCCGCCCCCGGCTTTTCAGCCCAAGGTGCCGATGCAGGGATAGCTGTTCCAAGTCTGCATCGTCAGCTGAGCAGAAGGGGACTAATCGTAGGAGTCTGTAAGCTCTGTGCTGCTAAGTTCTACTGAGATGTCGGTTAGGCTGCGTGGAACGCCTGCACAGATGGGTACACATTGAAGGAACGCACAGGGATTGGGATGGAGAAAGGAGTCACTTCCCTACCCCAGACCTTTTTCAAGAGACTGCACCTGCCCCAGGAACGACCTCTCCTCATCCTGCCGTGCGATGGGCTGGGAGTACACCCAGCTGCGGAACTGGGCGCTTCACCTTCCTGTCTTTTCGCCTGTAGACTGGGAATGACAGTGTGGCTCTCACAGCACTATTGGGAGGACTGTGGGCGACCACAGGGGTAAGGTGTGCGGACCATGCCTGGCACATAGTAGGTGCTCAGTAAATGAGAGGGTTTCCCCCCCCCCCCAACCCCAGACAAAGAATTGAGGACAAAGAATTTCTTTGCTGATTTACAGATGGTGCCTTGAGGTGGGCCAGTGTGTCTCTCGCTGTCAGCCCGGGCATTTTCAGACACATTTCGAAGAGCGGGTCTTCTTGCGATGTTATCATCAGCCTCGGTGTCAGGAGGCATTGTGGGGTCGGGAGCCCGGGCCTGGAGCAGGGCCTGTAGGAGACGTCTTTTTTTTTTTTTTTTTTTAAAGTTAATACTTTTTAATCAAAAAGTGACATTTTAGAAATCCTACAAAAATAATTTTTAAAAATTAGGACAAAGATTTGAAGAGGGACAATGATGTTCACTACTGGGCTATTTACAAAAGCAAAAATTTTAATTAGCAAAAAGTTGGAATAACTATACGTTAAACAATAGAAGATTGCTTAAGGATATACATAAAACATTAACAATATTTCTGTGTAGTGAAATTACAATGATTTTCCTTTTGCATTTTTGAAGTTTTCTGAACTAAGTATATATGCGTTTTGTAATCAAACAAAAAATATCAATAGAAAATTCTACTCACCGCTTTAACCAGCTAATCAGTCTCAACATCACAATAATGGACCAAACATATTATTTATCTGTAGGAGCCTTCTTTTCCCGTTGCCCACAGTCTGAGCACTTGCCCTTCTGGTGTAGGGTGGGCTGGGTGACAGTGGCATTTCCCAAAGTGGGTTCCGGGAATCACCATTTTTGAGGGATACTAAGGAATTTTTAAAAATGGGCTTTGGCGGCTAAATATATTTGGGAAGGCTGGGTCACACGAAGCTAAATGGGTCTCCTTCTGGTTGAACCGCCCGGAGCCTTTGATACCCTAGTGCGAGTTGTTTCCCCTTAAAAGGGACTGGGTCAGCAGCTCATCCCCCCTGGACTTGCTCTCGGATGCCTTTATCTCCTGGAGCAGCCGCGGCCCCATTGTGCCCAGAGCAACCGGGAAAAGCAACGCTGCCTTCGAGCTCAGATACTCTGTCTCAGTACCTTCTGCAGGTGGGGGCGGGGCTGGGAACTCAACTGCTCTGTTCCCCCCGGCCGGATCCAGTCTCCTCACATAGCACCAGGAAGATGCCACCTCTGAGTGGAGATGCCCCAGAATCCCTTTAAGGAGCCAGGCCCTTCCCCCGCATGAGCTTTGAGCAGACCTCCTCTGGTCTTTGGGCTCCCAGGGTGTGGGGCTGCCCGGCTCTGCCTGTTCATCGCCTCTCCCAGGATGCCCTCCCTGCCACCCAGGGACCCCTCGGCCTGTGGAGCTGGAATCCGCTGTCTGGCCGTCCTGCTCCGTCAGAGCCACCACCAGAAAACTGTCACCCTCCCTGCTCCTTGGTGGAGCCTGTGGCAGCAGATTCTGGCCAAGGAAGTAGTGGATGGCAAGTCCGAATGACTTAGTGTCACAAATGTGGCCCCTTAGGAGCCAAAGATGGGAGCCCCAGAGCTATTTGCCATCCGCCCACTCGGCTGGATTCCATCTGGGCATTCAGGTCACACACGCGTGACCCTGTGCCTGGCCCTCCACCCACGCTGGGCACTGTGAGGGGGATCTCTTGGGGGCCCTGACAAGGTATCAGGCAACTCTGGTGAGCCCGAGGCGCTGGGGGTCTGGTTTGGGGTCCTGGAGCGCCTCGCAGTACAGGTTCCCCAGCATAGGCCTCGAAGTCCCCTGTGGCATGCCCTTGCCTTTGGCGCTGGTAGTGCTAACCAGTCACCGGTGTTTTCTCGCTCTCTCCTGTCCCCACCCAGCAGAAAGCGCTTTCAGTCGGAGAGTAGAAGGCAAAGCACAAAACCACTTTGAAGAGACAAATAGCAGTTCCCAAAACTCCAGCGGTGAGTGTGCCCTGTGATTACCACCCTGTGCCGTGGCCTCCACGCGCTCCTACCCGTGGTAGTGGCGGCGGGCGCTCTGGGCTGGGCTCTTCCTGGTACATGATGGTGTTCCCGGGAGGACACGGCGGGCAGGGAATTAGGAGGGAGCCAGGGCCAGGCAGAAGTTGGAAGGAAGTTTTCTTCCAGGGACCTGCCTCTGGGCCTCAGGGGCATCTCGGGGACTGCTGGTCTTTGTCTCTTCCGCATGGAGAGAGGAACTCGCCCTCCTGATAGCCTGCGGTGTTGACTCAGATGGCCCTGGAGGAGTAAGAGAGCTATTGCTATGTTTGTCGAGTAAACCTTGCAGCCAGTTTCTTTCCAGGACAGGCAAAGGGGGTGCAATAGACAGAACTGTAGCCCAAGAGCCAGAGACCCCGAGTTGTGGCCCCACTTTGGACCAGAGGCCATCCAAAAGTTCTCTTCCAGCCCCTGCCTGCCCAAGGAGGCTTAGCTGAGGTTCCCGGTGGTGTTTGCGCGCCCCCTGGCGGCTGCCCTGGCGTACCTCAAAACAGAGCTGCTGAAGGCCACTCTCCCCGGTCGGATCCTCGGTCGGATCCTCGGCTCACCTAGCAGGGCCCTGAGGGCCTGTCCGAAAAAGGCACAGCAAGCCAGTCTGCACAGTGACACCAGGGCAAGATGGGAACACAGTTCTGATAGCTGGGTCACGTTAGGGTAGGGTACCTTCTCGCTTTCTCCTGCAGCTTCAGTTAACTCCGCACATCAGGTGCTGGCTACCACCTAGGCACAGACGGGGGTCCCAGTAAGCGGGGCCTTTGTGAAACGTGGAGGCTTCTGCCCAGTACACTGAGCTCCGGCCTTGATCTGGAGCCGAAGTGGGAACCCCGGCCACAGCATCTACGAGCTGGTGACGGGGGCCAGCCTCTTCATTTCTCCCGCGCTGTCAAGTGGGGCTCACACACACGTCCCTGTGGCGGGGGGCAGCCAGCGAGGGCCCACGGAGGTGACGCATTCATGTGCCCGTGGTGCTGCTGGTGGTGGTGGTTTTAAGTAAACCTAGTGCTACATGGAGTACCCCGAGGAGAAGCGAGGGAGGTGTGCGGGGCGGGGGGGGGGGGGCA
>NW_024424119.1:40868575-41028613 GCF_017311325.1 Ursus maritimus
GGGGGGGGGGGCATGAGAATGTCCGCGTAACGCCGTTAACCGTAGAGAGCATGCCGGCTTTTCCAGGCTGCTCACCCTTTTGAGAAATGTAACCCAGTCTCCAAGAGGTGGCGCTAAGAGCAATGGAGTGACTTGCCCGAGGCCACACAGGAGGCGGTAAAGGTGGGACTGGAACCACTGTTTCCCCGGGAGCCTTTCCCTCAGCAGCCAGGCTGTACCCCCTGCCCCTCGGTCCTCCGGGGCTGCTACTTGGACTGGGGAGGACAGTGTAAAGTGCCGCTGCCGGCAGCCACCATTTATTGAGCGCTTACTATGTGCCTGGCCTGTGTTCAGAGCTGTGTGTGTCTTACCTGTTTCCGTCCTTACCCCAGCCCCGGGGCGGGGGTGGGGTGTCACTGGTATTGTTAGCCCATTTTCTGGATGAGGAAACTGAGGCCCAGGAGAGGTTGGTCATGGCCCCAGGTCCCCAGCCTGTGATTTATGGGGTCAGGACCCCGGTCCCGGTCCCTCTGGTCCTCCCCTGCTGCCTTCTGCCTTTGAGGCTCACCTGACAAGGCCAGGAAGCAGAACTCACAGCACAGCCCTCCCCGTGGCTGCTCTGGTGTCCGGTGCCAGGATCTAGAAGCAGCTGCCAGCTCCCTCTCCTGAGGCGGCAGCCGCACTTGGACATTTCCTCACTAGAGCTCTGTGGGCTCACTTTCTGAGAGTTGAGGGTGTCCTAGAGGCATGGCCCTGGCTGACCTGGCCCTGTCCGGTGCCCCGGCGCCAGCCCAGAATGTGAGTCTGGCTCTCAGATCTTCCTGCTCCGAGAGCCCTGATGGCTTACTGCTTCCTGAGAACGGAAGTAATGACAGTCATCTCAGAGCACCAGAACGGAAAGAGACTTAGCTAAACTGTTTCTCTTTTGCAGAAACTGCAAGTCCCCTGATTTCCAATCCTTTCCCTCTCCTACAGAGTAAGTGACGGTCCCACGGGGGGCTGGAGAGGGCAAGGCAGGGCAGGGAGTGAACTCAGCTGGCCACCTGCTCAGGACCTCCCCAGAGCGCCTGCCCTTGGGCCACCCCTAGGCAGACCTGGCAGCCAGCGGAGGCAGGAGGAGGGCCTGGCCCCAGGTGGGAGGGGGAGTCCGGACAGGGGACGAGGCAGAGCCCTGAGCACAGGCAGCCTCCCCCCACCCACCGTCCGGCCCTAGCAGGAACCCAGGCCCTCCCGTTGCTACTCTCGGGGGCAGCCTCAGGACACCTCCTCCAAGCCCACCTCAACCTCCCCTTGTGTCTCTTCGTTACTCCCTTTTCGGCCCCCTTCTTTCCTCTTCCTTCCACTTTCCCCCGTGCTGGGCACTGACTTGAGTGCTGGGGACACAGACGTGGAAGGTCCACCTGCACACGTGGTCCTATCCCGCCCGCTCTGTCTTCCCTGTCCTCACCTGTCCTGTGTCCTCTCGCCTTTCTGTGGCCTTCCCCGCTTCCTGCCCTTCTCTCTCTCTCTGGCTTACTCCCTGCTCCCTTTACTGCCCTCTATTCTCTTCACCTGGTGCTCGTGTCCTTCGTACACTCGTGTATTGTTCCTTGGCGGGGATGTCTGTGCGTCCGCAGGTGGCACGTGGTCTCTGCCCCAGGAGAGCACTTGGTCCGTTAGTGTTGCCCCCCTCGCCCTCCCCAGTGCCCAGAACAGTGCCTGGCACACAGTAAGCACTCAATAAATGTCTGCTGGATGGAATTAGACAGTCTCTTCATCTGCAGGTCCTCCCCCCGCCCCCAGGTCTCTCCCTCAGCAGTTAGTGACAGGGGCAGACAGGCTGGGCCCAGAGCCCCAGTTCCTGGGCGTCCAGGGTCTTTCTGCCTCTAACACAGCTGCCTCGTGTCTCCCCCTCCCGGCCCAGAACCGTACACCTGCGGCGCCTGTGGGATCCAGTTCCAGTTCTACAACAACCTGCTGGAGCACATGCAGTCCCACGCAGGTAAGGGAACCTGCGTGCCCCGCCCCCGCCCCAGAGCCTTCCCGGAGGCCCCTCTTCCTCAGGAAATGCGCTCAGGGGGCCCTGGGACCCCACGGGGGAGGTCTGTGCTGGAGAGGGTGGTGGGAGCCCAGTTAGAGAGGGGGCGAGCTGAAGAAGGCTCCCTGAAGGTCGTGGCTCTAGTGGCCAGCCTGAAGGCCGCGGAGGAGCTGACCAGGAAGGACGTCCAGGGGGCAGGGGCATGTGCCTTGAGATCTCGGTGAGCGGAGGCAGCTGGGAGGGGGGAGGCATCCTCCAGGGCAGCCTGGGCCCAAGCCCGTCTCCAAGCAGGGGCGCATCCGCTGTCCCAGCCGTGCCGGCGGCAGTCTTCAAACTGAGCATGCCCCGGCCGTGCCCTGACGTCGGGGTCTGTAGGTCTGAGGCGGGGCCTGGCATTGGCATCTGCGGCACGTCCTCGGCCCCGCCGTGCGTCTAGGGAGGATGCGGAGAACCACCGGCGGCGAGTTGCCGGCTGGTGGCTTGCTGTCTAGGTGACCCTTTTGTTAGCTGTTCTGCCGCCTTCCAAGCTTGTGCTATTAGCGCCCTCCTCTAAACCATCCTGCCTTCAAAGCCACGCCCCCCGTTTTTAGGGTTTTTTCACAGCACCCCACTTCTGGTCCAGTGTCTGCTTCAGTGAGGCAGATGCTATGTGCTCTAGCAGATAAACCCCAAATTCCGAGCGGCGTAACATAATCACTCACTTCTGTGGTCACAGCACGGCTTAGTGCAGGTGGCCTGGCTGGCTGGCCTTGAACACAGTGACCAAAGCACCTTCCTTACCATGGCTCCTCAGAGCCTCCCTCTCTCGGACTGGGCGGCTGGGAGAGAAACACACTTCCTCCTTGACCACTTTGGATCACCAGTGACACGTGTCCTGTGTGCCCAGATTCCAGGGGTGGGGAGCAGGCCAGCGCCACTGTCCAGGGACAGGCCAACACACTGTCAAGAGAAACGGGAACCTGGGGGGAGGCAGCTAGCCATTCTTGCCACCTCTCCCTCTGAGGCCTCTTGGGGGTGGGAGGGAAGCATTGGAAGTGGGGGGAAGAAAGTGCCTGACATGCAGGAACGGTGGTCGCTGCCGTGCCCGCGATGATGACTGTTACTGCTCGTGCCCCTCTTGGGGCTGGCCTGACCCGCACAGAGTGGCACAGAACTAGACTCGTTTAGGCCAGGGACTGTTCCGTGAGTGCGACCCCTCTTCCTTCATTGCGTCCTTCTGATCCCTGCTTCGGCGTGCATTCATTGGGGGGCGCTGTCCCCTAGGCGCTCAGTCACGTGCTCTTTGGTGGGGGGAGCTATTATTTATTTCTAATGAATTCATTAAAATCAGAGCAGAGCGAGACTGGCAGCCAGGACGTGTGAGCTCCAAACTCTGGTGTTGCCTCCAGGCCGCGGTGGCCCCGGGCAGGAAACGTGTCCCCCCTCTCTGATCCTTCTCCATCTCAAAGACCTGTGATGTCCGGCTGCCCTCCTGCTAAAGTCTTCACGTGCCTCCCCCGTCCTGCTTGCCTTGGCCGTCAACCATCCATCACCACGAAGGCCTTGAGTGCCCCCTGAAGGCGTTCAGACTTGGCCCTGTGGGAACCAGTGACGGGCACACCTCTTGGACCCAAGCGTCCCACACACAGTCCAGCGTCTGCTGACTCCTCCTCCTCTGAAACCCAGACCCTCCACCTGCCCCCCTGCCAGCTTCTGGAAGCTGAGGCTGATTAGGGAAGAGTCTGGGTGCTTGTGCTTCCCCATCCTCAGGCTGTTGGGTGGAGGCTATTAAAATGCAAATCCAGGCTGTGCCCCTGGTGGCCCCATGGCGCCCAGGCCTCCGACTTGTTTTCTAGGGAGAGCTTTGGGCCGCTTTGTTCTGGTCCGCTGCTGGCAGAGAATGCCTCGCTGGCAATCCGGTGCAGAGCCAGCCTGAATCCCAGCCAGGCTGAGTCGGGATTAAAGGATTGACTCCATAGAGAAAAATTAAGCGTCATGATCTGTGCAGTTCACAGTGTCGCTGATAAGGGGGATCAGCCTCAAATAACACCAATCTCATTAAGAGGCTGCTGAATGGCACAGGGTAATTCCCCCTAATAAACTTCTTTTCTGTGCTGTAGGAAAATTTGTCTTGCCCCTGGTGACAGTTCCAGAGTACGTGTTGGCAGTAGTAATACCAGAGATCGCTAACATTTAGTGAGCAATTACTACGGGTCAGACGAGGCTGTGTCATTCCATCTCCTGAACAAGCTGACATTCTCATCCCCATTATATGGATGAAGAAACTGAGGCTCACAGAACATAATCACTGGCCCAAAGTTGCAGAGCTTGTCAAAAGGATGTGACATCATTTGAGCTCTTGCAGGGCGCCAGGCCTTCCCTTGGAGCCGCCTCACCTCTCTGGGCCTCCAGCTTCTCATCTGTGAAGTGGGCCCGTCAGCGCTCTCACAGGCTGGGCGAGGGGTCCGGAGATGACGCATGTCACATATTGAGGGTTGTGGTACAGTCAGGCTCGGATACTGAACAACAACAGGTGCCGCTTTTCCCATCCTCTATCAGGAACAGCTGCTTTCTCCTTCCTGCAGTGGTCCCTCCGCACGAGGTGGCCTTGACCCCAGCTTTGCCGAGGCAACTGTGCGTGTTTGCCTGTGGTGCTGAGGGCGTAGCCACACCGAGTAAACTTTATTCTCAGCTCAAGCCATAAATCAAGCCTTTTCACGGGGCATTTACCAAGTACTTCACCCATGTCGGGAGCAGCCTCAGTGGGATACGGAGAAAAAAGTTGTCTGAGTCAGCTAATAACTAGACATTGTTCGCCACTGCTAGGCCGAGTCCTCTCCATTCCAGGTCCTGCAGAAAGGGTGAGGGAATCACCCTGCAGCTTGCCCCACCCCAGCATTTGGGTTAAGGAGGGGAAACTGAGGCCCAGAAAGTTGGAGCGACTCGCTCAAGCTCACACCCCACAACCATGGCAGAGCCTTCAAACCCCTGTACGCTGGTGGAGAAAGTCAACACGAGCGGCGGCTGGCTTCCATTTTAGAACATGTGCTTCTCATTTTAAATGTGATTTCCATTCATTGAAAGAAATCGGGAACCTGCGGAGAAGTTAGGAAATGAAGTGTAAGCCGGGACCTCTGCTCCCAGCTAACCACTGTCGGTACTCTTGTCATGGGCTGCTTTTCATTCATTTTAAAATGGGATTTATGAAGATACGATTTTACGTACGTGGAATTCACCAGTTTAAGGAGTGCAGTTCGATCATTTTGACAACTGATAGTCATCTAATCATCACAGTCAAAATGTGTACCATGACCATCCACCCCAAAAGTCCCCTTCTGCCTCTTTGTGGCCCGTCCCCTCCCCGAGCCCAGCGCTGGCAAGCCACTTTCCACTGGAATTTTACATACATGGAATTACATGGTATTAGTTTTTTGTGTCTGGCTTCTCTCAGTATACTTTCGAGATGAATCCATGTTCTGTGATACCAGTGACTCCTTTTTATTTCGGGCAGTACACCAGTGTTTGGATATGCCACAGTTTATCCTGTCACCAGTTGGGCATTTAAGTTATCTCCAGTTTGGGGCTATTACGAACACCCCTGCTGTGAACGTTCAAGTACACGTTATTGTGTGGACAGGTTTTTAACTCCATTGGGTGCACACCTGGGAGTGGAAATTCTGGGTAACACGATAACTCACATTTAATTGGGAATTGCCAGGTGTTTTCTGCAAGGGGCTTGTACCATTTTTCCGTTACCACGAACAGGGTATGAGGGGTGCGATTTCTCCCCACCTGTTCGAGATCCTTGCTGTGATTTAACTTTTTGTTAATAGCCATCCTAGTGTGTGCCAAGGGGTATTTCATTATGATTCTGATTTGCATATTCCTGATGACTAATGACATCGAACATCTTGTCTTGGGCTTATTGGCCATCTGAATACCTCCCTTGGAGAAATCTCTGTTTAGATCCTTTGCCCATTTAAAATTTTTTTTTGTCTTTTTATTGTTGAATTATAAGTGTTCTTTGCATATTCTAGATACAAGACCTCTATAGATCTGTATTCGCAAATATTTTCTCCCATTTTGTGGATTGTCTTTTTACTTTCTAGATGCTGGCCTTTGAAAAGTGCAGAAATTTTAAATTTTGGTGAAGTCCATCTACTTTTTCTTCTTTCATGTGTGCTATTGGTGTCTTATCGAAGAAACCAGAGTTTTAGCTTTTACATTTAGGATGCATTTTGAATTAATTTTTATATGAGGTATCAAGGGAGGGCTCCTGCTTTATTCTTTTGCTTGCAGATATCCAGTTGTCCCATCACCATGTTTTGAAAAGACTATCCTTTCACCCATTAAATTGTCCTGGCACCCTTGTCAAAAATCAATTGTCTCTAAGTGTGAGGGTTTATTTCTGAAATCTGAATTCTGTCCCATTAATCTGTATGTCCTCACGCAAGTACCGCACTGTCTTGATTGGTATGTAGCTTTGCAGTAGTTTTGAAATCAAAGTGTGAGCCCTCCAACTTTGTTCTTTTTGAAGATCGTCTTGCCTATTCTGTATCTTTTGAATTTCCACATGAATTTTAGACACGGCTTGTTAATTTCTGTTAAAAAGCCATCAAGGATTTTGATAGGGATCGTGTTGAATCTAGATTAATTTGGGGAGTATTGCTATTTTGACAAGATTAAATTCTCCAGTCTATGAACATGGAATGTCTTTCCATTTATTGAAGTCTTCTTTGAGTTGTTTCAACCATGTTTTTAGTTTTCAGTGTACAAATCTTGCACTTATTCCTAACTGTTTTATTCTTTTGGATTCTATTACAAAATGGAATTATTTTCTTAATTAAACTTTTGGGGTGTTCGTTTGCTAGTATAAAGAAATACAATTGATTTCTTTTTCATATACGTTGATCTTGTTTCCTGCAACCTTGCTCACCTTATCAGTTCTAATAGTTTTGTGTGTGTGCACATTCCATAAGATTGTTTATGTACACAACCGTGTCATCTGCAAATAGAGATCATTTTACTTTTTCCACTGCAATCTGGATGATTTTTAAAATTACTACTATTTTTTCCTCCTTGCCCTGGCTAGAATCGCTAATACACATTGAATAAAAGAGGTGAGAATGGATATTCTTGTCTCGTTCCTGATCTTAGGGGGAAAGCTTTCAGTGTTTAACCATTAAGTGTGATGTAGTCCTAAGAGATGGTGGCCTGCGGCTTCTCTTCTTGTAATTTCTTTGTCTGATTTGGGTATCGGAGTAATGTTCGCCTCATGAAATAAATTGTGGAACGTTCCCTCCTCTTCTCTTTTTGGGAAGACTTTGCGAAGAGTTCCTTTAACATATGAGTAGAATTCACTAATGAAGCCATCAGAATCTGGACTTTGCTTTTCTGCCTTTTTGTGCGAAGTGTTTTGAATACTAACTCAGTCTTCTATAGGTCTGTTCAGATGTTCCGTTTCTCAGATTGGTTTTGGTAGTTCGTGTTTTTCTAAGGATTTGTTTCCTTCATCCGGGTTATGTGATTTGTTGGAATATTGTTGTTCACAGTGTTTCCTTAAAGGCTTTTTTGTTTCTGTCAAGTCGGCAGACTCAAGTTTTTTTTCGATTTCCTTTATCAGATCCAGGAAATTTCCTTCTCTTCCTAGTTGGCTAAGAGTTTGTGACTATTGAATTTTGTCACATTAAAAAAAAAAGCTTTATTTATTTCAGAGAGAAAGCACTCATGGGGTGGGGGAGAGAATCTCAAGCAGACACCCCTGCTGAGCACAGAGTCGATCCCACAACCCTGAGATCATGACCTGAGCCAAAATCGAGTCGGACACCTAACCGACTGAGCCACCCGGGCGCCGCTGAATTTTGTCACATTTCAATGTGTACTTACATCCATGGAGATCATTTTCTTCTTCTTTTCTCTTGTAGGAAATTGCACTGATTGGATTTCTTTTTTTAACCTCAACTTACATTTCTGGGGTAAATTCCACCTAGTGACCATGTGTTATTTTTTAATATATTACAGTGTTGAGCTTGCTAATATTTGGTTAGGCTGTTCATGTGTGTGTTTATGAGGGGTGTTGGTTTGTAGTTTCTTCTCCTGCAGTGTTTTTCTCTGGTTTTGGATCAGAGTAATGCCAGCCTCATAAAATGAGAGATGTTCTTCCCTCATCTATTTTCTGGAATAATTTGTTGTAGAATTTGTATTAGTTCTTCCTCAAATATTTGGTCAGATTCTCCAGTGAACCCATATGGGATTTTTCTTTGTGACTGGTTATTTAACTATGAACTCAATTTTTGTAACAGATACGGGACTATTTCAGGTTCTCTCTTTCTTCTGGAGTGGACTTTCCTTTGCCTCTTTTAGGGTATTTGCCTCATTTAAGGGGTCGAATCATTTTTAACCCCTCTAATAACTGTAGCATGTAGTGATGTTCCCTTCTGTCATTCCTGATACTGATAGTTTGTGTCCTTTTTCTTTTTTTAATCTTTTTGGCTAGAGGTTTATCATTTTTCTTCATCTCTACAAAGAATCAGCTTTTAGTTTCATTATTTTCTCTATTGTGTTTATTTTCTGTTTTATTCATTTCTGCTTTTAGCTGTATGATTTCCTTTCTTCTGCTTACTTTAGACTCAATTTACTCTTCCTCTTTAGATCTCTCTTATGGTGGAAGCTTATACTACTGATTTTAAACCTGTATTCTTTTCTAATGTAGTTATTTAATGCTATAAATATGCCCTGTTTTAGATGGATCCCACAGATTCTGGAAGGTTATGTTTTAATGTTAAGTTCAAACCATTTTCTAATTTCCCTGATATTTTTTGATCCGTGTGATTTTAGAAGTGTGATATTTATTATTCAAAGAGTTGCAGGTTTTTTTTTTCCTATTTGTTACTGATTTCTAATTTTTAATTCAGTTATGGTCAGAGACCATTTATGTGATTTCACTGTATTTCTGCCTACCTCCTTTTTCTGGAAACCCAATCATATGTGTATTAGGCTGCTTGATCTTGTCCACTCTGTTCATTTATGTTCAGTCCTTTCCCTTCATTTCTAACTAACAATTACTCAGAGAAGAGAGTTGAAATCCCCAGTTATAGTTGTAGATTTGTCTACTTCTTGTTTCAGCTTTTGCTTCATGTGTTTGGATATGTACAGGTTTAGGATTATTATGTCATTCTTGGTATTTTGACCCTGGTGTCATGGTATAGGGTCTCTTGTTACCCCTGATAATATTTCTTGTCCTGAGGTCAATTTTTCTGTAATACTCTTGCAAACATCACTAGCTTTCTTCTCTACCATTTGTAGGATATATCTTTATTTAGCCTTTTACCCTGTCTTCGTATTTAAATAGGTTCCTTACAGATAACATATGGTAGAGTCTTTCCTTTTTACTAAGTATGACAATCTCTAACTTTTATTTGGAATGTGGAGACCATTTATATTTAATGTAATTTTAATATTATTGTGTTTAAACCTACCATCTTGCTGTTTGTTCCTAATCATCTCATTTCTTCTTTGTTCCTCTTTCTCTCATTTTTCTGCCTCATTTTGGATTGAGAATTTATGATTGCATTTTTATCTCCATTCATCAAGCCAACTCTTTGTTTTCTTTTTTGTGGTTTATTTGGGTTTTGAACTATATATTTCTTGTCAGTTCTGCCTTCAGATGGTATTAGCCCACCTTCCATACTGTGTGAGAAACTTTCAGCAGCATCTGCTCTTTCCCCACCTGGTTTCTATGATACTCTTGTCCTACAGTTTACCATACATATTATTACTGCAGTTCGTTGTTACTATTTTCCAATGAGAAGTCATTTATCTTTTAAAGAGTTTAAAAGTGAGGGAACGTTTACCCACATGTGTAGTTTCCAGCATTCTTCTTTTTGTAGATTTAGATTCTTACTTGCCGTCACTTTGCTAAGACCTGACGAAATTCCTTTTATATTTCCTAGAGCGCAGGTCTGATTTTTTGAAAATTTTTTATCTCAGAAATCGTGATTTCATCTTCATTGCGAAGGATATTATCCTTGGATTTAGAATTTGGGGTTGATCCTTTCGGTTGACACTTTGTTCTGTTGCCTCCAGGCCTGTCGTCGTTTTTACTGTTGTGCATTTGTGCATAATTTCTCCCCCTCTCTGGCTCCTCTTACGAGTTTCTCTTTTCAGTGGTTTTCAACAGTTTTGTCATGATGCTGTGCCTCGATGGTATTTTCTTTATGTTTATTCTGCTTGGAGTCAGTTGAGCTTTTTGAATCTGGCTTTGAACTTTTAATCCAGTTTGGAAAAATTCTGGCCATTTTTTCGGACATCTTTTGCTGCCTTACCCCCTTTTCCTGGGACTCCAGTTATGTGAATATGAAACGGTCTGATAGTGTCCATGCGCTGTTCATTATTTTCTGCCTTTTACCCTTTTTTGTTTTTCATGTTGGGTGTAGGTAGTTTTCTTGCTCTTTCTCCACTGATTTTTTTCTTCTGTGTCATCTGATCTTTTATCCCATACAGTGTGTTGTTTCCCTAGACAATTCATTTTTATAGCTACAAGTTCCACCTGAGATTGGTTAGTTTTGGGTTTTTCACATCTTCTGTGTCTCTCCTGATGGTATTCGTGTTTCCCTTCATGTCTTGGAGCATATTTCTGGTATTCGTAACCGCTGCTGTAAGCACCTTACTGGATAGTTCCGTCGTGTCTGGCCTTTGTGGCTCTGTTTCTATTGATCGGTTTTTCTCTTGGTTGATAGGTCATATTTTCCTACTATTTTGAATGCCTGATCACTTTTTTATCGCATAATTAACATTGTGAATTTTTGTATTGTTAGGTGCTAGGTTTTGTAAAAGCATTGAACTTTGTTCTGGATTACCGTTTAGGTACAGAGGACCACCTCGATACTTTGGAGGCTTACTCTTAAGTTGCATTGTGGCGAGTGGCGCCTGGGAGGCTCAGTCGGTTAAGCGTCTGCCTTCGGCTCAGGTCATGATCCCAGGGTCCTGAGAATTGCTCCTCCTTGCTCCCTGCTCAGCAGGGAGTCTGCTTCTCCCTCTCCCTCTGCCCCTTCCTGCTCGTTTTCTCTCTCTCTCACGTAAATAAATAAAATCTTAAAAAAGAAAAATGTATTAGGGCAGGTCTAGTGCAGCCCTTAATCTGTTGTTAATTTTGCCCCAAAGTGAGGGAACCCTACCCAATTCCTTATGCGTTGTGGTCTCTCCTTTCTGGTTGAGGGAGTACAAATTTATTTCCTCCCCTCCCCCACTTCCTGCTTTCTCGTGATTCCTTACCCAGTCTTGTGGCATTTAACCCCGTGCTTGGGCAGGCAAGTATTCAGCAGACTTCTGGAAACCCTACTGAAGGTCTCCAGAGCCCTTTCTTTATGTAACTCCCTTCTCTCTGGTACTTTCCCTATACATTTTAGCTCCCTTCCGCTTCCCTAAACATTGGCTTCTGCCTCTTCAAAAATCAGCAAAACCACTGGGCTCTGTTCCCTATCCCTGGGCTGCAGGCTGCAAACTGCTTTCAGGCCAGCTGGGCCAATCGTATTACTTACCACATTCGTTCTCCTTTTTCTGGGATCAGACCTGGGACCTGGGATTACCTGTCCGAAAACAGTGGTATCATGATAGGCAATTGGTGGAAGTGAAAGTCCGTCTCTCCGCCCCCAATCTATTTTTGTTGCATAGATTCGTTTGTTATTTGACTTGCAAGTCTAAAATACAAATAAGAAATCCGTATAAAATTGTGATGAGATCTTACTTTGCATAATGCATCTTCCCGTGTTATTACGGTCTGTGCAACCGCCTTTCCTAGTGATTGTAATGTGTTCCTTTGAGTGGATGTCCTAGAGTTTCTTTTGTGTTGTTTTTGTTGCTTTGTTTTTGGGAGTGGGTGTTTTGTTTTCATTTTTTCCTGGAGTTTCTAAATTAGCCTTGCAGGGCTGAACATGTAGATACTGGGGAAGCCTCTTCTCTTGGTATGATAACTGTGGCCTGGGCCTCCAAGGCCTGATGCCTTGAACTGAGAAGAATGGAAAATGCTGGCAACCCTGTGCAAGTGTCACTGGCCCGTCCATCTCCTTGCATTTGTGATTCTACCTGTAAGATGACGTCTCAGGGAAATAAACCCACAACAAGAACAAAAGCACAGAGAAATGATAGTAGAATATTAGGCAGGTAGGTTCATAGCAGAACAGTAATACTGGAAACAGCCCGGAAACTCTGCACTCAGTGTGTGGTTCAGCAGCCCCATGGCGTATCATCCGACGGAAGACTGTGTGGTCATTGGTCACGACAAGCACGTTACTCAGACCGTTTCTACTCCAAAATGATTCTGTAAAAATGGCAAGGAGTAGTGGTGAAGGAAGGAGAAGAAGCATGTGCTATTTTATCTGTCTGTCTGTCTATTTGAGAGAGAGCAATAGAGAGATAGTGCGGGCTGGGGGCAGGGAGGGGCAGAGAGAGAGGGAGAAAGAATCTTAAGCGGGATCCACGCTCCCGACACAGGGCTCAGTCCCATGACCCTGAGATCACGACCTGAGCTGAAATCAAGAGTCAGGTGTTCGGTTGAGCCACAGAGAGCCTGGACTGGGCCACCCGTGTGCCAGGCATGTACCATTTTGATATAGTTGCATATGCATAAACAGAAGTGAGGGAAATGCATGGAGGAAGCATTAGGAATCAGGGGACCTGGGTTGTCTGTCCCAGCCCTGCCTTTGGTTCTTTTGTGTGATCCAGGGCAATCCTTTTCTACATCTGGGCTTCAGTTTCCATATCTGACAGGGAGAGGGGCTGAGAACTTAGTATCACATAGGGCTTTGGTTTGGTTTTGTTCCTTTAATTAAATTTTTAGTATAAACTGAAAAGAAAAAGCACACTTGAGAAAAGTGAGAAGATGAGGTCTCTTAGGCCACCGGCTGTAACTGGCACCCCTCGCCCATTTCGGAGCTAGAACATGGGGTTGTGTGTGGGTGTGGGGCCTCCCAGATCGCCTCGGGGGCAGCGGTTCCCACCCACTGCGCGCTTCCTGTGCTCTGGGCTTTCCCTGCATTTTCTCTTGTTGATCCTTCCGGCACGTGTGTCCCATCCATGTGCTCATCTTCATTTTTTCAAGTGACATAATTGAGGCTTTGCAAGCATAGGATGATCGTCTGAGCAGAAGCCAGGGTCTAGACCCAGGCCCAAGTCCTAGGAGCCTTGTTCGGGCTTCACCCGCCATGCTGTCGTTCTCGTCTTGTGAGTTGGCAGGCCTCTTGCACCTCAGGGTCACACGCTGTCCCCTTTGTGCCTGCAGCGGACAACGAGAACAACATCGCCTCCAACCAGTCCCGATCGCCCTCTGCTGTTGTAGAAGAGAAGTGGAAACCCCAGGCCCAGAGGAACAGCGCCAACAACAGTAGGTCTCTCCCAGCCCAGAGCCTGGGGGCCTGCAGAGGTCCGCCCCGTGCACCTCTAGCCCCAGCTCCACGCCCCGCCCCCCGCCTCCCATCCCACCCCCTGTGCCTCTCTTAATGATGCGAGACCATGTTCGAAGCTCTTATACACCTAAGACTTCATCTGTGGGAATTGTGACCTCAGTGGACGGGTAGAAGGCAGCCCGGGGAGAGGAGCTGACCTTTCCGTGGTCAGAGCATACATACTTAGTGAGAGTCAGAACTGGAATCCACTCGTCAGTTTCTGTTGGCTTCTCTTTCCTGTTGCTGTGGCCTCATGTATTTTATTCACTAGCGATTCCTTTCTTAGAGGCAGTTCCTATATCGAGGACGAAGTTAGACTAGTTGGCTTCAGAAGTCTAGGTGAATGACACGTGCAGCAAGTGTGTTGCATACGTCCCACTGTAGTCTAGTCCCGTGCTCGTGGCAGGCATTACTAATCAATCCTAGAATGTTATTTCTGTGCGACTCACATGTTAAATACCAGAAGCACCACCAGTTTGTGTGCAAGATGAAGCCTCCTAGTTTCTAATACCACTGCTTAGCATAGTAGGCTGCGGCCCGATGAAGGCCACTCACCTGCCAGGTGTAATTACATCTCTCTTTGTGTCCTCTGCCAGCCATGACCAGTGGTTTAACACCCAACAGCATGATCCCCGAGAAGGAGCGGCAGAATATCGCAGAGCGGCTGCTGCGGGTCATGTGCGCCGACCTGGGCGCGCTGAGTGTGGTGAGCGGGAAGGAGTTCCTGAAGCTGGCCCAGACGCTGGTGGACAGCGGCGCCCGCTACGGGGCCTTCTCCGTCACGGAGATCCTGGGCAACTTCAACACGCTGGCGCTGAAGCACCTGCCGCGTATGTACAACCAGGTGAAGGTGAAGGTGACGTGCGCCTTGGGCAGCAACGCCTGTCTGGGCATCGGGGTCACCTGCCACTCGCAGAGCGTCGGCCCCGACTCGTGCTACATCCTCACGGCCTACCAGGCCGAGGGCAACCACATCAAGAGCTACGTGCTGGGCGTGAAGGGTGCGGACATTCGCGACAGCGGCGACCTGGTGCATCACTGGGTGCAGAACGTGCTGTCGGAGTTCGTGATGTCGGAGATCAGGACAGTGTACGTGACCGACTGCCGGGTGAGCGCGTCCGCCTTCTCCAAGGCTGGCATGTGCCTTCGCTGCTCAGCCTGTGCCTTGAACTCGGTGGTGCAGAGCGTGCTGAGCAAGCGGACGCTGCAGGCCCGCAGCATGCACGAGGTCATCGAGCTGCTCAACGTGTGCGAGGACCTGGCGGGCTCCACGGGCCTGGCCAAGGAGACCTTCGGCTCGCTGGAGGAGACCTCGCCGCCGCCCTGCTGGAACTCGGTCACGGACTCGCTGCTGCTGGTGCACGAGCGCTACGAGCAGATCTGCGAGTTCTACAGCCGCGCCAAGAAGCTGAATCTCATCCAAAGCCTCAATAAGCACCTGCTCAGCAACCTGGCGGCCATCCTGACGCCCGTCAAGCAGGCGGTCATCGAGCTGAGCCATGAGAGCCAGCCCACCCTGCAGCTCGTGCTGCCCACCTACGTCAGGCTGGAGAAGCTGTTCACGACCAAGGCCAATGACACTGCGAGTTCTACAGCCGCGCCAAGAAGCTGAATCTCATCCAAAGCCTCAATAAGCACCTGCTCAGCAACCTGGCGGCCATCCTGACGCCCGTCAAGCAGGCGGTCATCGAGCTGAGCCATGAGAGCCAGCCCACCCTGCAGCTCGTGCTGCCCACCTACGTCAGGCTGGAGAAGCTGTTCACGACCAAGGCCAATGACGCGGGCACCGTCAGCAAGCTGTGCCACCTCTTCCTCGAGGCGCTCAAGGAGAACTTCAAGGTGCACCCGGCGCATAAGGTGGCCATGATCCTGGACCCGCACAAGAAGCCCCGCTCCGCCGCGGGCGAGCACCCCGCAGCTCAGGAAGACGATCGGCTCGGGAAGAACGAAGTGTACGATTACCTGCAGGAGCCCCTCTTCCAGGCCACCCCCGATCTGTTCCAGTACTGGTCGTGCGTTACCCAGAAGCACACGAAACTCGCCAAGCTGGCCTTCTGGCTGCTCGCGGTTCCGGCCGTGGGGGCCAGGAGCGGGTGTGTAAATATGTGTGAGCAAGCACTTCTGATCAAAAGGAGGCGACTGCTGAGTCCGGAAGATATGAACAAACTCATGTTTCTGAAATCCAACATGCTTTAAGACTTGGGGACGGTAGGAAGGAAGAAAAGAGAAAAAGAGAAGAGAAACATTGGGGAAAAAAAAATACACACACACACAACACTGTCGCAAACAAAGAAAAAGGAATTTAAGTTCTAAACACTGTGGACCTCATTATAAATGCCCCCCTGGAAACTTAAGTGCTTTTTCAGCGTGTGTGTGTGTGCGTGTGTGCATGCGAGGTGCGGACGCGGCCGAGCGCACGGGCCGTGCGTGTGTGGCACGGGGGGCCCAGGGCTCGCCCGCGTGGCCCCCGCAGCCTCGCGCACGCATGCGCACACACACACAGCCCTGGTGCGTGCACACGCCTGCTCGTGGCGCCTGTGCATTACTGGGTGTGTCAGGAAAGCTGAGTGGGAAAGAGGGAAGACACTTCACCTCCTTTTCTCAGTGAGGGGGCTTAAAAGACTCCGTTTTCAGGTGTGCAGATCGGTAGAAAGCTGATGTGGTAAAATGTTCAGGCAGCTGAGATCTGAAGTGACTTGACGCTCTCTGTCCTCGACCCCCTGGCCCTTCCCTCTGTCTGCACTGGACTTTGTTCTCGTTCACCTTCAGGGCATTGTGCTGTTGCTGCCGAGATACCCTTGGGGCTCCCGGGGCAGCCGCCTTAGAAACACACCTATCTATCTCCCCAAATCAGGAAAGGAGACTTTAAGAATATAAAGCTGACCTTTTGCTTTTTAATATAAGATAGAAAAAAAAAGACATTTTTTAAAGAAGTATAGATGCTGTCTCCACTCCTTAATAATTGTTTTCCTAATATTTTAGCAGTTTTTACTTTTTTTTTTTTCTTCCCCAAATCTGATTTTAGACTCTGCTAGGAGGCACTGAATGTCTATAACTTATGTTTTGGAGGTTTTGTTTTTTTGTTCTTTGGTTTTTTGTTTTTGTTTTTGTTTTTGTTTTTCTTTCAGTTGCCCTTTTTGTTCCTCAAATCACACTGTAAACTAGCTCATCTCAGTGGGATCTTCAGCATCCTAAGGTTTTTATTAGCCCTCCCTGTACAGTCCCATGTTCATGTATTCGAACAGCCAAGACCACGAACTTGGCGTTGCTGTTTGGAAACCAGGAGTGGGGCTGGAGTCGCAGGTTTCACAGATGTGGGGTTCGGTGGAAGCCATAGGGAAGCATGTGGCTTAGGAGTTCTCCTGAATGTACGCGGAAGCCCCGCCCTCCTGGTTCGCTGTGTCTGGTACCGCGAATGTCTGACTTCTATACCCAGAGTGCATTACACTACTCGCCACGTCACTGACACTTCCAGCCCAGCAGGGACTCCCGAGTCCATCCGTGTTCACGTCCGTCGCACCTCAGACCCACGGCCCTGGGGGTCCCGGACCACGTGAGCCTCGGCCCTCCTTCCAGGACAGTAGTTGAGCATGGTGCCTTGGGGGCCAAACGGTTGATGTCTTGAGGGTGGAGTGGCATCAGGCCACATGTAATTTGAGGCTGTGAAAGATGGCTTTTCTCTCCATGAGCAATTTAGGGTCTGCACACTCGGTCCAGATGCCAAGAGGGTGGCCCCTTTGCCCTCCCAAGAGGTTCTGTCAGGGTCAGCACTCCACCCCCACCCCCACGAGGAATGTCCTGGCGGTCTCATGTCCCGCCGGTGGCCATGGCTGTGGGATAGATGGTTGCACCCAGGGCTTCAGGCTAAGAATGGCCGCCATCATGGAGGGCTCTTTGCCAAGGCACGTTTCACCATCATGAGGGTTGACGAAGTCCACTCCATCCCTTCCTGGTAATAAAGCATTACTTAGCAGTGAGATACCTCGACTCCAAAAAGCACTGTACAGCAGCCCCCCTCCCTGGGTCCGTAGCAGATCGGGAAGTCAGGTTGGTTCAAAAACTCGAGAAGGCTTAGGATCATAGACCCAACGGTGTCCCTGGGGGCCAAGCCTGCTCGCGTCGCCTCGTGAGAACTAACCCAGCTTTTCCCTCCGAGTCCTGGACGTACTGAAACGCATCCACATGGGCCGTTCGCACCTTCGCTCCAGCACGCCGTGGTCTCAGGAACCAGTGTGCCGTCACCTCTCCTGGAGAAGTTCTAGGTATTTCCCCCACGTTTCCAGCCGGGGTCACACCACCAGGAGAGCCTCCATCTGCACTGGACGGTCACCTCATGTCACTTTCTAGAGAGCGTGGGAGCATCCACGAACTTTCTGATCCGATCTTTGTGGACATTCCAGAAGGTGGCTGCAGGGCAGCTAAGTGACATGCCCGCGGCCAAAGGCCACCAGCTGTCCTTTGCTGCTGGGGAAGGGCCCGCGACTCGGCACTTTCCGCCACACGGGGAGGACCAGAGCCGCCCACTGTGTGTGGTTGGTGGGAACAGCGCCTCGGAGCCCGTCGTCCCTCTGCTGAGAGCAGAGCTGTTCTGGCGTTGCCCCGGTAGTGGGCCAGACATTTCACTTTCTTGCAAAGCCATCAGAGACCGAGCCCGGATACGCGTTCAGAGCGCTCCGCATCCTCTTCGGAACGCAGGGCTGGCTGCCCTCCAGAACGAAAGTCCGCGTAAGTCTAGTTAATTGCACTCGAGGTGTCGAGTCGTATGTGTCACCCCCGTTCTGTTCTTCCTTCCCGCCTCCATTCGACCCCTCGGGCTCGGCTCACCCTGCAGGTGTAAGGTCGCTGCCGCCAGGCGCTCTGAAAGCTTTCTCCGGGGGCTGCCTCATCCAGATACGGCACCAAGGCGGCAGGTAGTCACTTTGTCTCTTGCAGCCACTGGTTCCTCCTGAAACTGGGGTCACCAACAGGAAAGGCTGTATCAAGGTGCCCTTTCAGTCCACTTCCTCGCGCAGGCGGTTCCCGTAGTGCAAATCCGGCTGCAGTGACCAGCGTAGGAAAACCCAAAGATCCCACAGGTCCAGCCACTGGCCCCTCATTTCCAGCAATATCCACCTTATCCAAATTCTAGTTTAGCCAAAGGATTGAGGTAGACTCTACCAGTTCATCTGACACCTCCCCTGGCACTGACCTTGAGAAGGATTTTGTCTTCTGCTCCCCTGTTCTGTGACCGTGATGGGACTTTCCACCACAGGCCCTTGGTTGCCGGCAGGCCGGGAAATAGGGCCATTTCTGTCCTGTTCTCGGTAGCTCAGTGTGGTCTTCTGCTGACTTGGACATAACCTGCCTCAAGCCATGTGATTCCCAGGACAGAAGTGGTCTTGTTTGGACGTAACGTGAACCCCAGAGGGGAGATGGAGAGAGCCCACCTCCATCCTGCGGGGTATTCTCCCCTCATCTGACGTCCGTTGGCTTCCCCACCAAAGCTCGGGCCAAGGACCGCAGCCTCATGGGTGCTCGATCTGAGTAACCTGGGCATGGATGTGCTTGTCCCAACACCGGTCTCCCTGTTTGGGCCTGGGCCCACCAGCCAGCCTCAGAGAGTGATTAGAAACCAGGAAACGAAACGGAAGGGCCACCTGAGCAAAGCTGCTGCTGGGTCCCCGAGTGGGGGCCTTTGCCACTATCCCACCTGACAGCCTCGGGCTTGGCGTCTTGGGAAAAGGGTACAAAGGTTTCCTGGTGAGGAGAGAACAGTCCGAGCAAGGACTTTTTTTTTTTACACCTGGTCTGTAAGCTGGCAAGTGTTCTCCCCTTGAGTTTCCTCCTTTATCTCCTGCACTTTGAAGAAACACCAGGGAAAAACTCTGCAAGGTGTGTTTTCCACTGTGAAGCCGAACCTCTGCCTCCGGGAGTTCCCGGTGCTTGCCCGAGGCCACCTGCTCCTGCCCGGACTCGAACTAGACTCCTCGGCAGGGGGCACCTGGAGAGACGTCAGGGACACAGCACGCACTCTCGCGGGCCACACGTTCCCGAGAAAGGTTTGAAGTGAAGCTGGGCTGCGGATGGAGGAGGAAGGGCCTGTGAGCAACGCCCGGAAGGGGACGGTACCTGGATGTTGTCATCATGATACATGTGCTCGCAGAGACGGGAAGAGGAGGCGCCCAGGGCATGGCGGGCGGCCGCCCCCTGCCCCGTTGAGCTGGGGTGAGTTCACAGCTTTGCCCTTGGCCTTGAGAACGGTGGCAGCACCGGTTTCCCTGGGGTGTACCCGACGGGGAGCACCTAGAAAGGCTGCTGGTTTGGATAGAACAGTGAGGCTGAGTGCGGCTCGGCCGGTTCCCCGGAGACGGTAGGCGGGGGCCCCTGTCTCAGCCCCGCCGGCGCCACCCCAGCGCCCGCATCCAGCCGGGCCCGCCCCTCTCTTCACTGTGGCTAATGTTTGCTAGGCCAGTTATGGTGAACCAATGATACGGTGTTGTTTTCCTCTTAGTTTCCCTCCCGGGTTCCCCTCTTCAGGGTTTTCTGGAGGCTTCTGTCGTCGTCGTCCTGTTTGTCTTCCTCTCTCGTTTGGGTTTGGGGATCGTGGTCAGTAGAGGCCCGTCTGTCGCTGGGGGGCCCCGTGGTTTCTGTGTGAGGAGGCACCTGCTGCCGCTTTGATGAGGGTGAAGACCCTCACTGAGGTCACTGTTGGCTCTATTCACGTCCCCGCCGCCGCCACGCGGGTCGCTTTCAAGATCCAGCTCCTGTACAGAGAAGGATTTGCTAGGTCTGCAGCTGGGCGTCAGCATCGGGACCCTCGAGGGTCCTACCCCCCCGCGCGTCCCCACCGGGCACCTTGACTCTTCGAACCAAAGTTCCTTAAAGGGGCACAGCCCAGCCTTGTCCGCAACCTCAGGGGCCTGGGATCCCTGTGGCGCTTCCTGCAGTCCGGGTTGGCCGAGACCGTGGGCTCTGAGACCAGCTGGACGGAAGCCTCCTCCCACAACCCAGGTGCCAGCCGGTCCCCGCCTGGGGCCCTGCCTCCCGCCCGGCCAGGGCGGCCGGGCTCCCGGGCGGCGCGCCAGCTCGTGGACTGGCGTGGGGCTGGGACTCGCCAGCCAGGAGAGAGAGGACCCGCCGGGCGGCGCGGCCGGGGCCGTTCAGACCCCAAGCATCAGGAAATCATTTTGTACGACCACCCCGAAGCAGAGATATTTTTTAAAAAGCGTAAATTATTTTCAGTTGTTTTCTGATCCTGCCTTTTTCTTTTCCCCGCAAACTTCACATCCGTGATTCTTTCACATCAGGTAAATCTTGAGAAAGCCTTGGTGCCCCCGTCCCCCGCGCCCCCGCTCAGTAACCACGTGCGTGCACCCCCCCACCCCCGTCCTTTCTCAGTAGTTAACGACATTCTAGGCAATACCATAGGCACATCTGACTGTGTCTCTCTCTCCGAGTGCAAGAAACTCAAGTCATCTTAAAAAAAAAATACAAAAAAAAAAATTTACAAAAAAACAAACACACAAAAAAATATCTTTTTTAGGCCAGAGTTTTCTACAGGTATTAATGAATATTTTTCTTAATCCTTATAAGTTTTATGTGTTTAATATTTCTTAATACCGGTAGCATTAATTTATACTTTTGTAGCAACACAATATTTTTATAAACAGCCAGTGCTTGGCTCCAGTCTCCACGAGGGGTTTATCCAGGGGCCATCTTGGGGCCCTGTGTACCATGTACTGTATTTAAAAAAAAGTTACCTAGTGTCACCCTTGCTGTGTTAATTAACAAAAGACGTTGCTTGCGGTCTCCTGTGTCGTTGGTGTGGATCCAACAGCCCTGCGGGGGGTCGCGCTGCGTGGGGGTTGGGTTGACGGTTCTTGTGATCTGTAACCCCCGAGACCACACTTGAGGGTTTATTTAGGGTTTTCTGTTTGTCCTTTGGGTTTTTCGTTTCACTTTGTTTTGGTTCCGTATCTCCATTTACAGCCAAATCAGTTTCGTGATGTTTAAAAACTTTTTCTGATGTCAAATGGAGGAAAGGAACAGGAAAAAAAAAAAAAAAAAGATTTTTACAGAGTAATAAAATTTAAAACTGAGCTGTTTAAATGTTGCTGTTTTTACCTGTCTGTTCTTGTCCCAAAGTGGGCCATTCCCAGGAAGAAGAGGAAGGTTCCACTTGGTTCCTTAAATCGCCAAAAGCCCTAGCCCAGAGTCCACCCCCACCCCCCGAATTCTTGCAACATTATTTCCCAGTTGGTTGATGCCACGGCAAAAAGACATCCTTTTAATGGTTAGAGAGAGTCAGTTACTTAAATGATTTCATGTCAGTGTTGTATTTATGGTTTTACAATAAAACAACGTTTAGGAAGATGGCGGTGTGTGGTGTTGTTTCTTGGGTTTGGCGTTGGGCCATGTCATCCGGTGAGGAGCGGGGGCACTGGCGAGTAGAGATGGACGGGAGGCAGGACCCCCAGGCGCGACAGAGCCGGAGTCTGTGCCGAGGGGACACACTAAGGTCCGGGACGTCAACGCCTCGGTTGAGTTGACACGTCCGGCACCAGCCAGAGCCAGCTCGGCCCACGTGTGACCAGTGATACGGCCCCTGTGGGCCTTGCTTATGGACCATCGTCCCATGGAAGGAGGAGGAGCGAAATCTGAGTCCTACATGGCCAGTGTCGCAGGGACACGTCCTAGTTTGCCTTGTCCATGGTCGCTGGTGTGCCTCTCGCCCCTGGTGACCCTGTACCCAGCAGCCTTGGGTGACACGTGTGACTGTGTTGTGTCACCCTCCATCTGGGGAAGACTGTCTGCGGCTTTGCCAGATTCCTGATGGCATCTGTGGCTCCAAACACGTACCAGCCTGGGTGGACTTCGGCAGGTCTCACCCGGAGCCTCACACCCCCGACACGCGCACATCAGTGCTTCGAGTCAAGCTGAGGACAAGTCGAAGGAGAGGTGAGGCCCCCAGAAGGCGAGCAGTGGCCTGAGTGGGCCAGAAGCGTGCGAGCGTGCTGCTGTCAGTGTGTTCAAGGGCAGACGCTGTCGTGCTTTCTCCTGGCCTCAACCAGGTGACGGGGCGCTGTCCCCGAAGAGGACGTGTTACGTGGATTGGCCGAACAAGTCTCACCAAATTGCATGGGGAGCATCGCCAACAGGCTGCCGAGCTGGACCCCCCTCCCGGGGGGCATCAGCCCTGCCCTCGGGACCATCCCATGGGAGTTTCCTATGACGAGTACCCTGGGGACGTTGCCAGGAGCGGGTGACTGACGTTTCCTCGAGGAGTTTCCATGTGGTCTAGCACAAGTCAGGAGTCTGCTGCAGCTGGGAGAGGCCTCCCCCAAGCCTGGCACGTCGCCATCCTGGAAGGCCAAGCGCGTGGCCCAGAGCCTTCCTACCGCCGAGGGCAGCCTCTGGGTGTTTAAAGTTTTTAAGAAGCATGTGTCGTCACTAAGCAGCCACATCGATTTTATAACTGTGACCGGTATCTTTACGAGAAAATTTAAGGTGAGAAGACTTCAGAACCACGTCGAGTCTTCAGGGCAGCCTCTCGGGTGAGCATCCTAGGCTCCGGACTCGGGGTCACAGATGTGCTTCGACCCCACCTGTCTTGTCTCCAGGGCCTGGCCGGGCGGCAGGCCAGTGGGGGAACCGCAGGGGAGGCCCTGGCCAGAGGGACCCTCTCGGCTTGGCTGCCAGCACGTGTGTCAAGAGAATCAAGAAACCTTATGTTTTTTTTAATGGAAGGCCCATTTTTAAATGGTGAGTTCAGAACTATAAAAAATACCTCCTGAGCCAGCATCCCATCTCCCAGCTGCAGCTGGTTCCCACCTGAGGCATTTGTCCTTCAGGTCACTTCAGACTAGTCCTCTACAGAGCACGGTAAGTGGCCAGCCCGGGGGTGTGAGGCACGCGCGGGGGGTGGGGAGCAAGGTATGGACGTAGGACGTGCTGACCTTCAGACTGAAGGGCCTGGCTCTTCTCCCTGACCAGTCCCCTGTGTCCCTGCCCCTGGCCCACCCACTCCTGCCCAGGGAGTCCTGGCCGTGAGCACACACTGTTGCTCAGGACCGTCCTCTCTGTTGGAATCTGGAAGCTCCAGGCTTGGGACTTCTGGGGAGAAGCGGGAGCTCTTTCTGTGTTCTGGCTAAGGGGGCTGCAGAACTTTCTAGAGCCCAAGTCCTTGCCTCTGGATTCATGCCCTCCCTCCTTCCTTCCTGATGAGTCTGTCAAGCAGATGGGCTAACGGCCTGAGAGGGACCCTTGACTGAGTTAGGCGGCAGCCCTTAGCACGCTGGCCGCTCCGCAGAGCGGTGCGCTGGCTCGGCTTGCCACTTCAGAAGACACAAAGCTGGGGTTTACCCCACAGCAGCAGCACCTCTCCGGGTTCTGGGTGGATGGACTCAGCAAGAGGGATTCTTAAATCAGTTGTTCGTAAATCCTGTCTCAGCTGGAAGCTCGTGGAGTCGTGTTCTGAGGCTAAGTTGGTGACCGAGCCACCGTGGAGAATCTGCCTATTCTCTTCCTCAAGGGAGGACAAGCCAGGCCAGGCTGAGGGCTTCCGGCCCTGCTCCAGTGCCTCACCGGTCCCAGACACCATGTGAAGGTCAGTGAACATTCTTCTTCCGGGGCAAAGGACCAGAGTGAGGATCCCAGGAGATGGGTTCTTGAGGGCCTCATGGGGAAACAGCCCAAGGCCTTTCATCCCCTGGCAGCTGGTGCTGGGAAATGGCTGTGACCCGAGTAAGATGCCGGCGTGGGCACTGGTGCGGCCAAGGATGCAAATTGGCTTCAGGCGCTCTGGGTCACTGGCCCTGACCGGCCCGGGGCCTGGGCACATGCGGGCACAGTCCTCTCTTCTGACCCTGGGCAGCAGATGACCCCAGTCAAACCTCTCCCAGAAACAAGTACCTAGAGGTTTTTCCCTTCTTTTCTGGCTTTAATAAAAACAGTCCCATTTTGTATTACTGTGGAGTAAAGAGAACTGTGATTTGGGTCTCATAATTTGCTCAGCCAATTTCATGTTCCAGAGACAGTTCTGTTACATTTTCAGCACATTTTTCATTTCTGGGGGAAGCTGGGGTTACTCCTGCCCCTCATCCCCAGCTTTGTCTCCCCCTCTCCCTGCTACCTTGTTACGAGGACAATGAACAGTCACGACATGGAATTTCAGGAGTCTACAATTGGGTTTTTATTTTGAACCTGGCCGCTGGGACAGGCGCCGGCCCGCAGCCTCCCTGCCACCCTGTGGCCTGTGCTCTTCTGGCCTCTGGTCCCATCAACTGAATGAGTGCAGCAGCTCCTTGTCTCCTGCGGACACACAGAAGCTCAGGGAGGAGGCGTGGGGTGTGCCCAGGGCTCCGTGGATGGGGTCAGCCAGGGGATGGGGATGCCTCGTGAGGGCAGCTGGGGCTGACTTGGGACCTGAACTTGAGGCCAGAAACTTGTGCTCGCGGAATGACTATGACTGGGTATCGCCAAAACACATTCTGCAGAATGATCTGGGTTTTAGCCTCTTCTGATTGCTTCCAAGTGCCCTTTTCCCAGGGGGGAGATAAGGCACAGGGATCAGATGGCTGCTGTCCCCTGGAAGGCTATTCCTGTTAGCGTTCCTGCCTCCCCCTCAGTGTTAGGCTGCCGTCAGCCGAGTCCGAAGCCTCGTCTGCCGGGTGGGTACTGTTCCACTTTACGGAAGTAAAAACTGAGGCTCAAGCTGGCACTCGCCCAACGTGGCCAGCCCGCATGCAGCAGCACCAGAATTCGGGCCCGGCGTGGCCAGGCTCCTGCGTCTGGCCAGTGCCTCCCCAGGGCAGCATCGTAGCTGGGAGAAGGTCTGGGGTTTAGCCCCATTTTACAGATGGGCAACAGGCCCGGAGAGTGGAGAGTGGGTGGGCCGGTCACCCAGTAGGTTCCAGAACTACCTTCTCCAGACCCCCACCTCCTCCCGGGGCTCTCCCACCCAGACCCCAGGGGCACGCTGCAGGGCCGCCTACCGCTGCTGGGGACCCCGCAGTACTCCTTGCACTCCTTCTCCGAGTAGAACTTGTTGCCGTTGCCTTGGCAGCCCCCGTAGACGAAGGGGACGCACTTCCCCTGGGCAGCGTCAAATGCCCAGAGCTTGTGGTAGCCTCGGCAGGGGCCGCGGACGATGGGGAGGTTGCAGGCCGCTGTGGGATGGGGGGCAGGGGCGCAGCATGAGCAGCCCTTACGCCTGGCTGACCCTCGGGACACGCAGCACAGGGCTTGAACCAGGGCGCCCGCTCCCCTACAACACCCAGCTCCTCCAGCACTGGGAGCCTGGGGCCCATGAAAAGCAGCACCTCGGCCTGGGTCACCCACGTCCAAGTGTGCAGTTCCTGTGACTTCAGGAAACTTTCCCCAGAATTTCAGCCCTGGCACGTCCTCTCGCAGCTCCCTGTCCACCCTGCAGGTGGCCTGCTGGGAGGACAGGGCTAGGGGTGCAGCGTGCGCAGAGGCGAGGGGCCCGCGCTTACCCACAGTCCGACAGGTCTGCAGACACTCCTTCTCTGAGGCGAAGTTGTTCCCGTTGCCCAGGCAGCCACCATATTGGAAGGTCTCACAGGCCATGGAGGAACCGTTATAGAAAAACCTCATGACCATCCCCAGGCAGGGGCCTTCTGCGTGGCCCAGCTGGCAGGAATCTGGGGGGACAGAAGGGCAGCACCCACTGAGTCCTTACTGTGTGCCTGTCACCAGGCTCGATGGCTACCACACGCCATCTCGTTAGTTTTCCCCTCCGTACTAAGAGGAAGGATGGTCAACTCGTTTTGTAGATGAGGAGATGGACTCCGAGAGGTAAACTGACTTGCCCGGGATCACACAGCCCTGAGATTCAAAACCATGATGTGTCTGCTGGACTCCAGAATCAGTGCCTGTTCGGCTTTATACCCCAGCAAGCCACAGACTCACCACCCCAGTGTCGGTCTAGTCCGGCCGGAGACTGTGCTAATAGCAGCGGCCGCTGCATTCACCAGCATCCAGCCGGCCAGCCTGACCTCTCCACGGAAGTCCTGCCCCTGCAGCGTTGTCCTCTGCGGAACCCTCCCCGGACACCTGGCCAGAGCAGGAATCCCCTTTCATCTAGGAAGTACTCCTCGATCCCCTTCCCCCTCCATCCTGAGCTCCCCCAACCCTTTAGCTAACCCTCCCTTTTGGGTCCATCACTTTCTTCCCTGCCCGTCTCCCCTACTACACCACAAGTTCCAAAAAGACGGGTTTGTCTCTGTGACCCCAGCACCCTCCCCAGGGTGGAGCAGGGCTCATTGTTTGCCGAGCAGCTTGGTGAGTCTGTCGTGAACACTGTCAGCCACACAGAGCATCCACACGCCCTTCTCCAGCTTGCTCCCACAAAAGCCCTGATGGGGAGCACAGCAGGCTGTTGTCCCACCGCAGAGAGGGCGAAACCAAGGCTGGGAGGCCACACAGTGGTACAGACAGGGCCAGAACTTGCTTCTCCTGGAGCTACGAGTTCCTGAGCCCAGGGGCCACCCCCGCAACCCTGGGCACTGCACAGAGGGCCTGATTTGCCTTATTTGTCCCAAACAGACTTTGTGGTGGTGAGGGCAGCCCCGGGTGAGCCACCCACGGGCTCTTCCTCTCTGGAGTATGCCAGCAGGGGGTGCAAAGGTGAGCGACTGTTACCTTCCTTCTTGTTGAAATCCGTTACTAGTTGCCCGGTCCCTGATCCTTCCTCCTCCTGTGGCAGGACAGCCCGCCGGGCTCTCTATGGGGGAGAGAAAGAGAAGCTATTGCGGGGACCTCGCCACTCTTGCTCACCGGTACCCCTGGAGTGTATAAACCATTTGCTAGGGGAATCAGGGTGTAGACAGACACATAGTAACTACACTGGTTAATGGACTGTTCTCCCCAGTGTCAACCTAAATCCCAGGATGGGCATCACAGGACAGGTTTTTAGTCTGAAAGGAAAATCAGAACCGTGGAGTAGAACAATACCTCTGGGGCCAAATTCTAGCTGAAATGTCCGAAGGAATAAAATAATGGGGGGGGGGTGTCTGAACTGGAAACCAGGGAAGGGCAGCATTGCCAGGCTGGAAACGTGAAAGCATTTCTACACGGCGGAGTATGGGTAGGACTCATTTGCAGGAAAGGCTGACCAGACCATCATTGTTAGCTATTTGCAAAGGAAAAGCCACCTGGACAGTATGGAGAAGGGCCCCAAGACGCCCCTAACACTTCTAGCTGTGGCAGTGGGGGCTGAAGAGCAGGGCAGGGTGCCGAAGCTGGCAAAAGGCTCCCTGAGTGTAGAGCCCACGGAGGCAGGATCCCAGGGCCGTGAGAGGAGGGATGAGCTGGGAGACTGCCGGCCCACAGCCAGCCTTCCTGCCCGTGGGGGAGCCCCAATCTGAAAGTACATCTCTAGTAACCTTCCACGTTGCCCTTCGCCTCTTAAGGTGCAGCTTCAAAGCTGTGCTCAGGGACCCCACTGTCACGCTGGTAGCACACAGGCCTGCCTTGGTGCAGGCGAAGGAAAAGAGATCACGGAACGATTTAAATAACGCAGCTGCTCAAAAGAATCGGGTTGAGCCGGAGAAATCTCTCCACTACACACAGGGTGACCGTAAGAACCAGGAGAAAATGTAAACCGTCAGTGAAATTCAAGATGACACCGCATCGCTATCTCAGGGTCCAAAGGTTATGGAAATGAACGGAATGAAAGACGTAGAAAGTTACTGGATGTGGAAAGGATTTTGTTGAACCACACATCAGAGAAAATAAACTGCAGGTTAGTGATTATAAGCAGTAAATTCACATAATAGGAATTCTAGAAGGAGAGGCGATCAATATAGAAATAATAGAAGAAAACTTTTCTGAAGACTTGAGTTATCCAATTATAAATAGGGATCAAAGGGAATGAGGCAAAATTAGTGAAGAGCCCCACCTAGACATTGCCTAGAGTCAAGGATAAAGAGCTCGTGGCCCTTGGAGTAAGTAACAGCATCTGAGGGTTATACGAGGGGAAAGGTGGTAACCCCAGGATTCTCTCCTCATCCAAGCCGTTGACCGTGTAATAGAAACACAGGCATTTTCACACCTGCAAGGATCCAGTAGTTTTCCACCCATGTTTATCCAGAAGAAAACTACTTTTCTTTTTAGCCCCCGAATATTCCAGGGCACCTGGCTGGGGGCTCAGTCGGTAGAACGTACAATCTTGATCTTGGGGTTGTGAGTTTGACCTCCCCGTGGGGTGTAGAGATTACTTACGATCTTACAATATATATATATTCGCACTGACTGAGAAGGGACTCGAAGTGCAAGAAAGCAGGTGACGTGATAGCAAAGAAAAGCCAATCAAATAGAGAGTTGAGGTTAAATGATTGTTACGACGCTCATAAAACTTACTGTAAATGTTAAAAGTGATTCTCAAAACAAAAGGTGGAAAATACAAACATCGATCTCAGATTTCATCCACAGAGGCAGGGGAAGCCCGGAAGGAAGAAATGGAAGTGTGCTCCATTTCTCTTTTTTTGCAAGGGGAGTCACCTGTTACGGTTTCGTTCTTGATGGTGATAAAGAGAGAGAGATCCGTCGGGATCTGGATTAAGATGTCAGATTGAAATTTCATTTCAAATTGCCTTTTCCAATACCTAACAGCGAAAAATGAATTCAGAATATCAATCTCCAAGTGTTCCTCAGCATCACTGAGCCCTGGAAAGGGGCTTAGTTTAAAGCAAAAAGTAAAACTGTTGATGAAGGAAAGAAATCAAGTGTTCTGGAGCTGAACAGGATGGTCATCAAATTGCTGGTAATTCTCCCCTAAGGTTCCCAAGTCCCGAGAGAAGGAAATTGAGGGACCCTATCTTTCTCCTCTTCTGACAGAGGAGCGGTGAAGATGGCGTCTAGGAAGAAAAGAGGAAGGCAGACTAGAGGCTGACTCTAGATGGAGGTTCTGGGGCTACATGATCTAATGCACTGGGGGTGTTGACAGACGTCACTGCCCCAAGCAGGTGGAATGAACCCCGCATAGGGCATTTAAAAGTTCTTCAGAAGAGAAAAAGCAAGCAAGGGTATTCCAACCAAGATGGCGCACCTGAGGAAAGCTCTGCCCCTGCCCGTTCCCACCCTTTCCTTGGACTTCGGAAAAGTAGATGGAACACAAAATACCCAGCTGGGGTGGAGGGCACTCAGCTCAATTTTAGTGGGGAAAGGGTCAAGGAGTAAATGAACCGCCACCCCACCATATCAGAACAGACAGCTTAAAAACTAAGCAGGAGCAAGAGAAAAAGAAATGGTAGAGGGACTGTCCAGACCCATTCTGAAATGAAGGAGTACATAGCCTGAACCAGAGACAACCTGACTATGGTGTCCCCTGTCATGAACTGCCTAGATGTCCCCTCAGGAATGGACTTACATTCCCAGCCGGAGCTGTCCGCCCCTGTTGGAGACCGCCTCAGCTAATGGGACCCCTCTCACTCGAGGTCATGCTTCCTCCCCAGACTGATCGAGGTAAGGGTGTAAAGGCCCCACCCCTTGGTGCCCTCATGGCACAACTCCAAAGGGCCCTCCCGGTTCTAGAGTGTCCACAGGGTTGGCTGAGGCATCGTGGCCACATCACAGCTCTGCTGCTTCTGCTCAACCCTCCCTTCGCCCCTTCCCTTCCACAGGTGTGGCTCTAGGAATCCCCACCCATGACATCACCTAGAAGAGACTGTAACTCAACAAGCAGAAGGCAACTCCTCAGCGGCCTCGAGCTGTAGAATTACTTAAAACGGGTATTTCTAAAACAAGACTCCAAGACAAAACTGGTAGACAACACAAGCGAGAACTCAGGCCTGAGAAACAAATTGGGAACCAAGACAACGTACATTCAGAGCGAGTGAGCAAGTCAGAAATACCACGGAACAGAATCGAAGCTGCTAAATGGAATGGCCGGCCCACAAGGCCGGCAAGTGACAACCCCCGTGAGTACAGGCGAGAGCAACGTGAGAGCGCCGAGCGTGCGTGGAAGACAGAGACGCTCCGGGATGAGAGAGCAGGTGTTCCCGACGTAGCAAACCCCAAAAAGGGAATGCAAGATGAATTCCACAGAGTGCGAGAGAGTCCCCTAAAACAGGAAGAATGTAGTCTGTGGATGGAAGGAGCGCCCTGTATCCCAGAAAACTCGGATACGGAATTCTCAACACCAAGACATGTCCTAGTTAGGATGCCGACTGCAGGGTGCCGGGCTGGCCCAGTCGGCAGAGCAGGCTATTCGTGATCTCAGGGTCGTGAGTTCAAGCCCCACGTCGGGCTTAGAGCCTACTTAAAAAAAAAAAAAAATAGAAAAGAAGATATCTTCAAGGATAAAGTCTGTCCAGGCATCTGGGCACAAGAAACAAATTGCTTACAAGGAGAAATACCAGACTGGCCTCGGGCTTTCCCAGAGCCGGATTAGTGCTGAAGAACAATGGAGCTGCGCAGACGACATTCTGAGGGGAAGGCAGCCCGGCCCAGGACTCTGACGCCCAAGCGAAATGCCACTCAGTGCGAAGGAGAGCTCTCCCAAACAGGGAAGAATTCAGGGACTGAAACCCCCAGAACCCTCCCTGGAAACACCACTTGGTTGTGTGCCCTACAAGAGCGGGCTCTATTAGGATACATAGCTTCCAGATTATCACCGAAGAAAACGAAGGAAGCTTCATCGATACGGTAAAGGCAGACAAACCAAGAGCGAGGAAGCCTAAAAAATCAAAAGGCAGGATAGGGAGAGGCGAGCTGGCTGAGGCCTCTTGCTCTCGCTTTACTGTTTTTTTAGAGGTCAGCTGACGTTATCTTTTTTTTCATTGAGTACTGAGTATCGTCATTCATCACTCAGTAGTCCACTGGTTGTAGGCAGTACCGTGCTAAGAACTTTGCCAACACGTCCCTGAATTCTGGTGCATGGAAGGTGAGGGTAACTACCTCGTCGCACAGAGGAGGAAAGGCAAGTCTGGATGGAACAGCAAGTAGATCTGGGATTGAGCCCTGGGCGGGGGGGGGAGTCTGGCGTCAAGGCCCCGCGCCTGTCACTGCCTTCTCTCGACCTCTCTCAGTGACCCCACCCCCCCACCGCAGCAGGACCTAAGCAAGGGCAGCGAGAACCCAGCAGGCGGGTGGGGACGAAGTGGGGGGACGCGGTGCTCACCCTGTGCGGAGAGGGCTCCGGTTCCTGCTCCCCAGGGACACACTCACCTAGGTCAGGACAGGAGAGAGGCGAGTAAGAGCACTGCTTTCTTTCACGATGCCAATTATGTGTGCCAGGTGGGCACCGAGCCGGGAACGGCCTTGGGCATTAACCCACTCGGGAATGGCGCCGCTCCCGTGGTTTGCTGAAGGCCGTTCCCTGGAGAAGGGACAGGCGGGGGCTGCGCCGTCACAAGAACGGCGATGGCTAACGTGCGGAGCGCTCACTGGACACTAGGCGCAGCGCTAGCGTGTTCAAAGGCTTTATTTCATTGACTCCTCACAGCAATTCTAAGGGAGGCATTACCATCCCCCATTTTACAGATGAGGAGAACAAGGCTCTGGAAGTTGGACTAGCCGGAAGTCCCCCAGCTCCACTTGCACCTCAGTATGCTAACTCCGGAGCCCACACTCACAACACCAACACTGAATGGCCCCCTAAGAGGTACCTATGGATTCTGGGTATCACCTCACTTAAACAGGTGACACTAGGGGGAACGCGGAATTGGTTCCACCATATGTCCTGCAGATACGTGCTGTGTGACCTGGAGCAAATATGGGGGCCTAGCTGTCTTCTCTGTAAAGGGGGGGGGACTATAACCCTACTTATCTCAGAGGGTTGTAGGCAGATGGGGCTGGGAAGATGTTCTCTGAGGGCTGTGAAGAATGAGGAGGGGACAGAAGTGTGAGGCGGGGTGGGGCTGCATTTACCTTTGTCGGCCATAGTGAAGATGGAGTCCTCAGGGATGCCCACACCCAAGGCAAGCTCCCTGAACTCCTCCAGCAGGCTTTCTCGAAGCTGTCGCTGTCGCCCTGCAATGGGAAACAGAGAAAATGCCTAGAACCGTGGGTGCCTGGGCTGGCAAGGCCGGGAATTATTTTGCTCAGGGGATTTTCATTAAGATGTTGAAAACTATCAGCTCAGTGTGATCTCTTCAAAACACTTATGGAAAGATTGGCTCACACGAGGAAGAGGTGTCCCTCCCAGGCTCCCACCCAGGTCCCCCCAAATCCCCACACATGGCTCTTTCTGCTGGTTCTGCTAAGGGCTGGGAAGCTCTGGAATTCTCTGGGTCTAGAATTTTAAAGACCAAAAGGATTGTACCTCAGATGGGAGACTGAGCTCTACCTCTTCCACCAGGGAGAGTAAATGTTTCCACCTTTCCCATAACTGGAGTTTTCTCAGAAGGATAAAGCAAAACTCCTAAGCAAAACTCCACTGTCCCTAAATCACAGACCCTCCCACCCCCAACTCCTGCAGGCTTATCTAGCTCCAAGCCTTTACCATAGAGCTTGGCAGTAATGGTGGGCCCGTGGTGGCGGCTGGTTTTCCTGGTCAGAAAGATGGCGTACTCATCATAGTTGGTATGGACCACATAGAACTCCATGGTCATGTTCCATTCTGCATGGGGGATGCAGGAAGCCAAAGGCATCAGTGGTCAGAAGGCTCTTCTAGCCTGAGGTCCTTCATCTGTTCCCCCACACATCATCTATTCATCCTTCTGTCCATCCATCCGTCTCCCCCATATATTTATCATTAATTCATCCACCATCATTCCATCCACCCACCCTCTCCATACATCAAACCATAAATCCATCCACTTCCTTCCTTCCTTTCTCCCTCCATCAGTCTATCAACTGATCTATCAGATGACTGATTCACTCACTCACCTCCACCCATACCTACATTCGTTTACCGATGAACGGTAAATTCACTCATTCGATTGCTGCTTCTCTCCCTGTTTTTTATCCAACCACCCATCTACCCAAACATTCATATATTCAAACACTAATACAACTGTCTGACACACAGAGCATATTCGATAAACATCTGCTGGATGAATGAACGAATTCACGTCCCAGTCCCTCTGTCACTTAGCCCCCTGCGTGCTGCACATGGGAGATGCTTAGCGAGTTTTCACCAGCTGATCACGGATGCCCACCACGAGGGCTGACGACATCTTGACGCTATCCTCAGAATTCAGCCACGTCCCTCTCATTCTGGATGCTCACGAGTGCACGAGAGAGAGGAGGAAAGAGGGCAAAGGACGAGGACGAGAAGGAAGAGGAGGAATATACAGGAAGCTGAGAAGACATCTCAAAAATGGGAGGGAAGGCTTCAGGGGCAGAGAGCGCCAAGGCAGAAAGAAAGAGCTTAAGACACATCAAGGTCTTTTTCAGCAAAGGGCAGAACTGCGGCGAACACCTGCAACTCAACTCACTGGGTTTATGATAGAGGAACTTTCCGTTGGTGCTGGTCTTCTCATAAGCCCCGGAGATCTCCTCACAGGCGCCTCTCCTGGAGATGTGCAGACCAGAAGAAAGGTAACCGCTAGCAGAGACCGAGGTCCTGACACCCACTCTCCTGCAGGGTCCTTTCCACTTTTTTTTTTCTTTTTGTAATTTGGAAAGTAACACTCCCAAATGTCTTGTTTAAGCCTCACCCCAGTCCTAGGGAACCCATTCACATATGAAGGAACAGAGGGACAGAGAAAAAAGGGACTAGTCCATGCCATCCCCTTGGCAAAGCCAGCACTAAACATCAGCTTCCTTCCCCAAGTCACATCAGACTGACGCACGGGGAGGGGAGGGTGATGAGTGAATGCTCTGATGCGGTTATTACCCTGTGTCTCTCTGGCCCCAGTTCCCTCATCTGTGAAATGGGGATAATGAAGCCTTACGTGGTCGTTGTGAGGATCCAATGAGATGCTATTAAACAGCTTACAGTAAGCACTACGAGCATACCAGCTGTGGTTACAATGACGGTTAATTATCTTATTTACATTTATCAAACAACTCCTAAGTGCTAGGCACTGTGCTACATGCTGACGATACAGAGGAGGGCAAGGTGGACTCTTGTCTGCTCACAGACCTCACAACTGAGCGGGGCCCAGGGGCAGGCCAGAGACGGATGCAGTCACTTCAATAACTGCCATACAGGGAAAAGCCTGAGGTGCTCCAAGACCACAAAGGAAGACATGTAACCTGAACCCTGGTTGTTGGGGGGGCGGGTAGTCAGGGAGGGCTTCCTGGAAGAAGTGACGTAGAACCTGAGTCCTAAAGGTTCCATAGGAATTAGCCCAGGGAGATGACGGGAGATTTTCCCAGTAGAAGGAACATCAGGTGTGAAACACTGGAGGGTTCCAGGAACTGAAAGAAGGTCTACTTGTGTGGGTCACAGAGTACATGGTGAGTGCTGGGAGGGGCCCGGAAGGGAATTTTATTCCCAAGGGCCATAGGGAGCTATGGAAAGGTTCAAGCAGAGTCGAGTTTTCACGAAGTCTTTTGTTTGCTGAAAAGGTTTGAGATTAGAGGTGGGAAGTGTAGACAGGCTGCTGTAGACCACCAGGAGAGAGAGGCAGGTGGCTCGGGCCGCGGCGGGGATGGTACAGAAGGGAGAAGCGGACAGTGTGGAGAGATTTAGGACTATAAAGGACAGGGCTTGACACCGGATTGAGCGGCCTGTGGCAGCAGAGGGAGGAGTCTCAGCACCTGCCTCCCACCCAGGTTTCCAGGTTGGGGCCGGGGGCTCAGAAGGGCCCTGACTGAGCTGAGGGACACCCAAGGATCGAGAGCAGGCTTTGAAATAGGCATGTGTTGGGGCGCTAGCCAGGAGGCGCTGAGGGGACAGTTCAAAAGGCGTGCCCTGGTGGAGGGTGGCCGAGGGACCTGAGCACAGCGGCAAGGACTGGCAGGAGAGATGGCCGCTCTCCAGGACAGGGCGGTGGCCCAAGCCGGCGGGGGTGGCAGGCGGGCCCTGGCCTCTCTCGCCCCTCCCACCCCATCCCCTTACTCACCGCCACTGCGTGCTGGTCACGCTGATCTCCCCGTCTGTCGCCCCCTCGCCCAGCACCAGCGTGCTCATGGACATCCTGTCCATGAACTTCTTCAGCCACGGGCAGGTGGAGCCCATGGCCACGTGAAACCATTTCCCATACATCTAGGAGGCAACCACAAGCTCAGGATCTGGATTTGCCTCAGACGCAGGGACGATCTGCAGACACCTGCTCCCCTCCCTCCTCTCAGCGAGAAGCTGGAACGTCCCATAGCTAACTGGAGCCACGCGGCTCCCAGGACGGACGGGGCCTAACGGTGGAATTTCCATCATCACGGCAAGCCTAGGAAGGGGTTGCAGATGGGGGTCCCAGCCCACTCCATGGAAGGCCTTACTCTGCCAGGTACAGGGTCTGTGCTGCTTGCCGGGATGAGGCCCAGATCCCCAAGGTTGAAGGTCATCCTCGACCACTGCTCCCCAGAGCTGTCTCTCACTCCTCCAGGGACAGGGAGCTCAGTACCTCGCACGCAGCCCCTAGCTCCGTGCTAGAAAGAATCTTCCCTCCTTGAATTAACACAGGACAAGCCTACTACCTCTGTCTCCTGGCCACATGGCAGAGTTGAAAAAGCCCTCATACCCCGAGGAACGAGCCAGCAAGCCTCGACCCTTCGCCATCCCAGACCACCACAGGACCCTCCACTGTGCCCCTCCACCCACAACCCCTGCTTGTCTCCAAGCGTAAACAAAACCCCCAGCTAGAAGGCTCTGAGAGCCCCTCATACTGATGTGGAGACTGAGCCCCGTGTGGCCGAGGTCCTGTTCAAGGTCACCCAGGTGCTGGGGACAGAGCGGGGTCTGGAAGGTATTGCTGGGGCTCCCCCACACATCGCCTGCCCAGCCCTCTTAATCCCACCAGCCTGATCTCTGTCCTGCTTCTCTTCTCCCCAGTATTCCATGTCTTCCCTGTGCCACCCGGGGGCTCTGTCCACAGCTAGGCCCGCAAGGGCAGAGCACCCAGGATGGTAATGGGTTGCGGGGAAAGGGAAGTGGCCGAAAGCTGAAGGGCTGGGGAGGGGGAGGCAGGAAGTCACGAGAAGCTAAGCACTGTGAAGGGGCTGTAGGAGCATTCCCTGGGTGGGCTGTAGTCTGTAACTGAAGGCATAGAGCCCCCAGCAGCCCAGGAGGGCAGGTCACACGTGAGATGGCCAGACAAGAGGCCCGCAGAATGGCAGGTCTTAGCGTCAGAGCTTCAGCAAACCCTGAATGGTCCGAGCAGGAAGGGCCCTGAGGGACCCAGCCCTGAGTTCCAGATTGGGAGACCTGCCCCCTGCAAGGCCCAGCTGCTCGGACAGCCGGCCATCGCCGCCAGAGAGGCCAGCCTTACCCGAGAGATGTCGAAGTTCTCTTGCGTTTGGATGTCGTCGGGCGGTATCAGCACGGGACTGGCACTCACGGCCAGGCAGGCAGTCAGCAGCAGAAACGCAGCCCTGAGACGCCACATGGTTCTGGGGTCTTCTGTCTCGGGTGTCACTCACAGGCCCGGTCTGGGGACAGAGGAGCCACCACCTCTCTGCCCGCAGCAGCTGCGAACTGAGACTGGGGAGGGGGCCAGCAGCTTGTAGGTGACCTTGGTATTTGTCCTGCTCAGCCTGAACCAATCAGGGCCCCAAGGCCAGGTCTGATCGATCCCTCGTGGTGTCCTGCCCGGGGTCAGTGGTCCCAAAGGGTCAGGGCGGCACTGGCCAAACATAGGCTGGCCTGGGGGCAGCCCAGGGCTGGGTTCAGGCCCCAGACTGGCTCCCCACAGACTGCCCACCTGCCACAGGAGGAGATGAGCAGCCTGTCACCTTTCCCGCTGGGTCACCCACCTGGACCTCACACTCCGGGGGCCAGCAGACCGAGCCTGATCAGGCCCCTTCCTCACATGAGAGCACGGAGGCCCAGGGAGAAAAAACGACATCGCAGAGACCGCAGGGGGGGCCTAAAGGCACAGCCCAGAAGAGAACCGGGGCTTCCTGTCCCCCGACTTCCCTCTCTGACCCCTGGCTTCTGTAGCCCTAGCAAATAATAGTAGGAATAATAATGATGATTTCCACAGCAGCTTCTGTTCCCCGAGCACCTGCTCTGTGCCGGCTCCGTGCCAACACTACACACGCCACAGAACTGGATCCAGCCCCTACAACGACCCTGGAAAGTAGGTGCTATTTTCCCCTTTAAAGACAGGGCACTTGAGGGCTGCCTCAGTCCGTGAAGCACCTGCCTTTGGCTCAGGTCATGATCCTGGACTCTGGGATCAAGTCCTGCGTCGAGCCCCTGCTCAACACAGAGCCTGCTTCTGCCTCTGCCTCTGCCCCTTCCCCAACTCCTGCGCGCGCACTCTCGTAAATAAATACAATCTTTGAGAAATATAGAAAATAAAGACAGGGGACTTGAGTCTCTGAGAGGTAGGGTGCCTTGCCCGGGGGCTCCCTGCTGGAAAGCAGAGCTGCTGGGACCGGTGGCAGTGGGTGGCGGCTGAGAACTCAGACTCCGGGGCCAGACTGCATCCCGTGCTGGCCTGGGGCGAGTGACGCCTCCTCCCAGTGCCTGGGCTTCCTCATCAGTGAATGGGGACAGCGGCTGCTGGTTCACAGTGCTGTTGTGCGGTCACGGGCACTACGCTTTGCAAAGCACTAGGGCAGCGTCTGGCACGTGGTAAGAGGTGACTGTGTCTGCGGTGGGTTGAACGTAGTGTCCCCCGCAAAATTCGTGTGCACCCGGGACCTCAATGTGACCTCATTTGCAGAGGCTCTGAGCTACGGTGAGGTCATACTGGATGAGGGTGGGCCCTACATCTAACGCCTGGTGTCTCAGTAAGAGAAAGGGGAGGGAGACTCGGACACACAGACGCAGAGGGACGCACAGGGAAGACGGCCACGTGAAGCCCGGCACAGAGATGGGCGTCAGCTACAAGTCGAGGAGCGCCAAGGAAAGCTGGTAGGAAGAGGCAAGTGAGGGTTCTTTTTTAGAAACTTCAAGACTGTGGGCCCACGGACAGTCTGGTGTTGGACTTCTAACCTCCAAAACTGTGAGAGAATACACTTCTGTTGTTCTCAGCCTCCCAGTTGTGACGCTTCGTTAACGGCAGGCTTAGGAAACTGTATACTGTTCATTAAGCAATTTCCATGAGAATTTTTGAAAACCTAGTTCTGTTTGTCTCCAAAGCTCAAAATCCTGCCAGTGCTACTGTTGGCCCTCTCTATGAAGCTCCCTTTTCCAGCAGTCAGAGCCGTTGTCCTTACTTCGTCCCTGTTCTTGACATGGAACATTCCAGACTCAGAGAAGGCCCCCTGCTGGGCATGCCCCCTTCAGATAGTGGGTTCCAAAAGCAAGACCCATGTTCGTGTGAGAATCCAGGCGTCCCCCCCCTCCCGCCACCAACACCTGCAAATGTGCGTCACGTCTCTCTGTAGGAGCCACCTGATACTTCGTCTTTCATCAGTATCAGGAACAAATATGTCTCTATTCCTAAGTGAGTGTTTCCTTTGCTCCATCACCAGCAGCTTGGCTACTGACAGCATTTCCTTTTTGCTTTGGCCGCCAGGAAGCTCAAAGCCATGTTACAAGTTTTATCACACCAACCATTTCGGCTTAGATTTCTGGGACAATTACCTTCCCTCCTGTTCACAGGGTTTCTCGGTCTTCCATGGTTTGGTTAGTGGTGGTAGTAAGAAGTCTAACTTGAGGTGTTCAGAGAACTGGGAGCCAGAAGGCCTGACTTCTTTTCCACTAACTTTGCAGAGGACTTTCCCTCTCTGAAGCCCACTTTCCTCATCTGTAAACTGAAGATAACAGTCCCTGTTCTGTCTGCCAAGAGGTCAAGTGAGGCAGTGGGTCAGTGCTCTCTAAACTCTCCACTGTCCTATCTGGTGATGAACTCCAGGTCTGTCTGGAGAAACCGAGCTGCTATGAGCGTGAAAAACCCACCATGACTCAGTAGGAATAGAGCCCTCCTCTGAAGCTTGCCCATGGCCCCATGACGGCTCCTCTGCTCTTCCCCGCAGCTCTGCCCTAGGTCTGTCAACCCCACTGGCCCCACGGGAAGGCCAGGCCACAGAGGGGTAAAGACAGATACTGGCCTCTTTTGGACAGGATGTTCATTCAGCCACACGGCCTCTCTTGGGGGGAGGGCAGACGCCTGGATGTTGGTCTCTTTGCCTGCCTCCAGGGATGTTTGCTCTCCTGAGATGATTAACCAGGGCAAACAGAGAGAGCAAACTCTTCCAAAGCCCACCTGGACTTTGAGCTGTTTTTAAAAAATTAACCCTGGACCACAGGATGCAAGGTCATTCGTAGTCTGGGGATGCTGACCCCTCTTTCCCCTCTGGCCATCAGGGTGGGAGGGTGGAGGCTCTGGGGCCCCTGCCCTCCTGGGGGTACCCAGGGCTCAAGAGTCCACAGGAACTGGCCACCTCTGGAACCAGTCCAGGAGGAGGGGGAGGGCCTACCCATGCAGGAGGAGCAGCAGGAATGGAGGGTCATTTTCAGAGGAACACATGGGTGCTCAGGGAGGGAACAGGACTTGTTCAAGGTCACCCAGCTTACAGCTGAGCTGGGGGCCACATCAGCCTGACTCTAGGGCCCAGGCTTGCTCCCACACTTATTCATTCATTCACTCATTTATTCACCAGGCTTGCACTCTGTGCTTGGTGCTGGGGGTACGATGGAGCACAGGAAGGACCTCCTAGAGTTCATTCCCCGGGGAGGGGGGCTGGGGGGGAGGAGAAGATGGTAAGACAGATGGTCACTGCAGTGATGGGGGAGCAGAGGCCAGGGGAGGGGAATCTAACCCGCTGAGGAGTTCACTAGACAAAAGTGCAAGGGGGCCCGTGGAGGGAGGACAGGGTGCTCTGGACCGAGGGACAGCACCCGCGGAGCCACAGAGGAGGCAGAGACACAAAGATGCATCTGGAAAGCAAAACCCAACCAGCCAAAGCACCCAACCATCCAAACCGTGGAGCTGGAGCTCGGAGGGGGAGGCCAGTGGCAAGAGCAACACTGAGGAGGGGGCCGAGGCCCAGCAGGTAGGCCCGTGATGCCGGCCGAAGGCTCTGCTCGTGAATCTGGAGTGTATGGGGAGTGCTGGTGGGTTTTCAGAAGGGAATGGCCGGCCAGATTTATAATTGGGAGAGATCCACGAAGAGGGAATGGAAGTGAGGGCCAGAAAGCAACTCCCTGCAAAGTTCTCCAGGAAGAAGGAAGGACCAACAGGGACATGGAGGACACTGGGTGGGACTCAGACCCGAGGGCGTGGTCAGGGTTCAGGCCTTCCTGCGCTAATGATGGAAGGGGATGGCAGGGGGACCTTCCTTCCCCACGAGGAGGTATCCAGCCCCAGGCCTTGCCCCAGACAGCTGACTGCTCAGTTCGCCTGGACTCAGAGTGTCACCTGCCCACTCAGGGTGAGAGGAGGTGGGCAGCACCCGGGAGAGGGGACCTTCTCACTGCTCAGTGGTTTCTAGGCTGTCCTTCTTCCCCACCCATCCCAAAGAGCTAGGCCACCGACAGCCTTGAGCCCCAAGCCCTTGTGATTTGCCGGGTGACCGTTGGGGGGGGGGGGGGCTTTTCCTTCCCTGATCTCACCTTCCTCATGTAGGCCTGCAAATGACGGTAACGTAGCTCACTGGATATGGCTGATATGAGCGCTCAGTGAGGGACACCTGTGAACGTCCTCCGTGCTCCCCAAGTGTATGCAGTGGAGAGACCTGCGTCCTCACAGGCACGTAGCCTGGGGTCCCAGGTAAGGGCTCCAGACAGGCAGGAAATACGCTGCCGGGAGGTGAGAGTGCCCATGTCCACTAGAGGGCAGCAAAGAACTTCTAGAAAGACCGTCCAGGTTCACTCAGATGGCTCCACATAGACCAGGAGCCCGAGGCCGGGAGCAAAGGCCCAGAGAAGTGGTAGAACCAGCGCTAGAACCCGGCCTTCCTTACCCCAGGACTGCTTCAAATCCCCTGGGATTCCCTAGAACATTCGCCTCTACTTTGCCTATCCCCCACCTAGCTACAGAGCTGGATGCTTAGATGGGGCCCTGTTGGAAAGTTTCCTGAAAGATTCCCTCAGTGAACCAGACTTGGCTGCCACTGCTCTAGGCCACTAAGCTGGATTCAGTTCCTACTGTGTGCCGGGCCCCAGGCCGGGCGCCCCATAAGCACATCTTACGGAGTCCCCCTGTTAAGGCTCCATCCCTTTACTACGATTGCTCTGTATTACGGATAAGGAAAATGAGGCTAAGAGCTCAAGTGAACAGGTGTCAAAGGTCATCCAGGCAATGAGTCGTGATTTGAACTCGGATTGGTCTCCCTGACACCTGCATCACTCTGCTGACCTCCCAGGCCCTGTCCCCTCCTAAACGGGACCTTGGGCCCTGTTCTTTCAGACACCTGGAGCAGGGGGCGGGTCATTTCCCTCCACCAGCCTCCTCCCTGCAGGAGCCAGGCTCACACGTGCCTGCATCTCCCTTCCCCAGCCAACAGCATGCTCCGTGCCTGCCACACCAAGACCTAACCCATCTCCTCCTCCCTGGGGCCCAGCAGTATGCGGGGCATTTAGCAGGTGCTCAGTGAACACACACCAATGGACTTAGAACTGCGAAGGAGAATGTAGGTCAGACCCGGAGAAGGACCACCCAACTAGAAGGCAGCTGAGGGAGGCTGGAAGATTGGAATCACTGCTCTAAGTCCTTAAATAATGCTTAGTACATGATTGGAACGCTCAAGGACACAGTCCAAAAAGCAAAGAGATTGCTCGGCGGTGGCGTTTCCTTGTGTCCCCAGTTTTGAATTAGTCCGTGTGCCATGGCCGGGAGGACTCTGGAGCTTCATTTAGCAGAGTGATGGTCAAGCGGTTGAACTTTGCACCCGGACAGACCCGGGACCAGTCACTGCTGTGCCCCCTTCCTATGTGATCCTAAGTGACTTCCCCTTTCTGGATCTGAGTTCTTCCCTCTGTTAAATGGGGTTAAGAGGAGCCCACGGGGTGTGGAGGAATGAAATGATGAAGGACAGGTCACGTTCTCGCTCCTTGAAGACAGCGGAGCGAAGAGCGCCCTTGGATGTTGTCAGTCTCGCTTCCCGACTGTGGGAGAGGCAGGCTTGGCCTGGAGAAGCAGCTTGCAAAGCGAGACACTCTGGAGCTGAGTGTCCTTGAGATCCAAGGGACAGAGCTTGTGGCCCGTCTGGCTCCCTTCGTACCACTGAAGGAGGGGGTTTTCCCAAAGGAGTAACCTTCCAAAGACCGGCCTGTGTCCAGGAAGAGGACACAGGCATTTTCCTGCTCTTTGCAGGCTGGTCTTATCTGTCCATTAAAGCAGGACCTCCAGGGACCTGCCCTGACTCTTGGCTGACCGAGCTGATATCACCCAATGTCCTTAGATGGACTAAAATAGCTCTTTTCCAAAACCTCGAGGCAAGCCAGACTTTTTGGAAAGTCCCCCCGGGCCCTTCTTCAATGGAGACAAATGAATGTCTCTCAATGAGCCCTGGCAGAGCAGCGGGGACTCTTCCCTGGCTCTTGCACCGGGCAACAGTCCTGGATGGCCACTCTCTCCCCGCAAGAATCCACGTTCGAAGAGTCACCGTAGGAAGGAGCCGGCAGAGAGGCTATCTGGTCTGAAATGACCGGAGAGCAGGTATCGACACAGGTCCTCTCCTGCAAGGACAGGCACATGGCACGCGTGTGCTGAGAGCTTCCATTATTCATAATAACAACAGTAATACTGATTAGCATTTATGCAGCACAGACCAGGGGCCAGGCTGTGTCTTCAACGGTTTATGTGGAGTCACTTTTTTTTTTTTTTAAGATTTTATTTATTTGACAGAGAGAGAGAGACAGCGAGAGAGGGAACACAAGCAGGGGGAGTGGGAGAGAGAGAAGCAGGCTTCCCGCGGGCCTAAGGCAGACACTTAACGACTGAGCCACCCAGGTGCCCCTGTGGAGTCACTTTTAACCCTCATCTCATACCCTCTATGAGCGCTCACTGACTTCTCACAGGATAAACCAACCTTATCCCCACTTTACAGAGGAAGAGCCTGAGGTTCAGAGAGGTTAAGTGCCTCGCACAGGCTCCCACAGCCGTAAGTCGGGACAGACTGAGGCCGAGAGAGGGGGTGCGTCTGCCCAACGTTCCGAAGCCTGGAGACCACCCAGACCTCCAGCCTGACAGCCAGCAAAGCAGGCCCGGCCTTCCAGAGGGACCTAGTAAAGGGGTGATGAGTGCGAGACTGTGTGGTCACAGCGTGGGCTACGTGAAGGCTCCTGAGGCCGACACCCTGGCCCACTTTCACAGGTCTTCCTTGCTGGCCGGCCTGGGCGGGCCTCGAGGGGCTCCCACAGGCGGTGGGCTGCAGGGCAGGCTTCGAGCCCCGGCGCGTGACTCCGCCCCTGCTAACTACGGTGCCACCTGCTCACACCTTCCGGGGACTGCTGCTCCTCGCTTCACAGCAAGCCCCCGCCCCGCCACTCGACACGCACCACGCTGCTCCACCATTAAAATAAAGGGGAGTCAGGAAGCTCGACAAGGACACGATGACAGAAGACACCATCTAAAAGAACACAGAGGGGTATCCCTCAGAGGGGCTGCAATCAACCTGCTGCGTATAAACCGAATAGGAATCTGGGGCAAATGTGTCATTAGACAGAGGGAAGAAAGACCCCGAGAGAAGGCAGGACCCGTCTGGGAGGTGAAAGAAGGCAGGTGTGGCCAGAGCAGACAGAGACGGGAGTGAGACTTCTTGGCATGGGGGTCCTCACACTCTCTCACGCTGTCTGCACCTGGTGGGGTCTATCTTGGGGTGGATCGCCCAGAGGAGACCTCAAAAGAAGGACAAGGACACTCAGGCGTGCTCTTCCTCAAGCGTGTGTCCTACAGTGATGCTTCCGGCCATACTCCTGTTCCTGCACTGGCTGAGGCAGAGGGTCCCCAAGGATCTGGAGAATTCAGCCAGGGCTCTCGACATCTAGATTCATCTCTAGATTTGCCAGCATTCTAGAAACTCGTGGATGGCCTTCCAAGCTCTGCTGAACATCTCCCTCCCCAGGTAGAGAGTCCAGAGAATCCTTCCCAATTTCTACACACAGTTTTAAAATTTCTGAGAGATCACTTAAGGATCTGGGATTCTGGAAAATGCCTACAGTGCTCCAGGATTTCCTAGAGCTTCCCTCAATTCTGATCAGAGGCCTTCTAAGCTTGACAGTGCTGGAGGGTGACCACCCCACTTCAAGGGGCCAGAGAACGGCCCCCAGATTCCAGCATCCTCGGAAGCCCTATAGCTTTCAGGGCTCCAGAAGTGCCCTCTGGAGTCCTCAAGCTTTCAGTAAGGACCACTGGACTCGAAAAGTCTTGACACATTACTGGGGTCCTCTGGAATTCCGCCAGGGTTTCAGGATTCTGGGAAAGGGGCAGTTCTAGAGCAAGGGTGTTGACCCGGAGATGGACACATGGCCTAGTGGATGGGGTGCCAGAGACTGGTCTCCTTGAGTCTATCTCTGGGAAAGTAAGTGGGGGTTTTGCTGAGCTGGAACGAGGAAACTGGAAAATCGTGGCTGGCTCCAGCGGAAGAAGGAATCATCCAAACACGAAATGAACCAGCAATAGCCAGGGTCCCCCTGGGTGGTCCCTGTCCACCCTCCCAAGGCAGCTGAGGAAAGCTCTCACACTCAGAGCCAGGGGCCTTTCCCACCGGGGGCTGGGGACCACCCAGCAAGCAGGGCCCCCATAGCGTGAAAGAGAGAGAAGGGCTCTGGGGAGGGGAGGGGCCCAGGCTCAAGCCTGCCGAGCCACCGGAGCCCAGGTGGCCCCACAATTACTCAGAGTAGGAAAAAACGACTTTATGGCAATAACCAGGTTCACCCTCCTCCGCTCCTTCTGGTCTCTGCGTGAATGTCACCTGCATGAGACCTTTCCTGATGCCCCCTATTCTGAATTGCACCCGCCCTGGCAGATGGACCTCCCTGCTAGATTTTGCTCCATGGCATTTATCACCGAGTTCCCTCTATTCTGCCCTTTTTCTTGTTTTTTTGTTTTTTTGTTTTTTTTTTTGTCTGTGTTTGGGGACAGTAAGGATTCTTAGATTTTGTTCAATGCTGGCCCAAAGTGGGTTCTCCATAGGGATTTGTGGAATGAATTTTTTTTGAACCCAGATCATCGATTTCATCAAATGGTCATATTGGCTGAAAGTTGCTTTTGGCTAACTTGTCTGCAACCAGCAAAGCCTTGTGCTGCACTCTTTCCATCTACAAGTGGATTTAATCCCCACAACTGGCCAGTGAGGGGTATTACTATCGTATCCATCCTGAGAGGAGAGGACTCAGGGTCGGAGCAGCGAAGTCATTTGCCCAGGATCACTCACGGTTAAGTGAGGAGGTGAGATCTGCACATGTGTGGTTCAGTCTGCGGACCTAACCACAGCCCACCCTGCCGAGCCCGGTGGCCTGTGTCGTCTGGTCATTACCCCACGTGCCGGGCTCTGCTTCCTTCTGCTAAGTCTCCGCTGTTGAACACCCCGAATGCTCAGTCACATGTCTTGCCTTTCAATACCCGGCCAGTGTGAGCTTCCTGGGCAAAGCCAGCGTGTCCCTTGTCAGTCCTGTTCACCCCCCTGGTTTGCGTCGATGCCAGGAGTGTTGAATGAACGAATGAGCGAACAAAGGCAGGAACGAGCCCTGTGGGTCTCAGTTTCCCTAACTATAAAATGGAAGAGTTAGATGAGTCTCGTGGCTCCTTCTCTAACAAGAGCCTCCCACTGGCACCCCCAATTTCTCATGTCCCATCTGGACTTCCCCTAACTGCAGACCCACTGCATCCTACCGGCATCCTGATATTCTTCACCTCCTGACCCTCACTTGAACCCCACAGAAAGGAGCCTCACCTCCATCTAATTGGCTGAATACGAGGAAGTGATCCAGGGAGGGTTCAAGGCCTGCCCAAGGTCCCGGCAAGCCTGTGGCATCAGAACTCAGACCTCACGACCCCTCCGGCACCAGGGCCCCTGCAGCGGGCACAGACGGCGAGCTGGAACCAGTCTCCCTCCCGCTCCCGCACCCAGACGCTCGCGCTGATTCCCCCACGTCTGCCGTGGTGCGTGTGGTAGTTGCTCCGTTAACGCTTGTACCCTCTACGAAGGAGATGGCACCCCGGACTATTCCTGATCAGCGGGGGCACGCACCTCCGCCGAGAGTCCCGGCCTCCTCCTCGGGCCCCCCCGAGAGCCCCTCGTCCCCGGGGTGCCTCCGCGCAGAAGTGCCTGATGCCCGCCGGAGACAGGCCCCGCCACACTGGGAGCCGACACCTCTCTTTATTCGTCTACTTCATCACCCGCGGCCTGGCTTCTCCCGAATGCAGTCTCATCTCTCACCGTCCGGGGCGGCAGCCTCCCTCTGCTCCCCCCACCTGCCCACCCGCCCTACCCGCAGCCCTCAGGAACTACCCCGTGCCCGGCGCCGCTGCAGAGGGGAGCGGGCAGCTGCTGTCCCCGTTGAGCAGATGGGGGGACTGAAGCCCGGGAGCACAGAGCCCAGACCAAGGTCACGTGGTGGCCTCCCGGTTTCTGCCTTGCCCTCAGCAGGGAGGGAGGACTCGGCTGGGGCTCCGTGTAGCCTCGCTGGGGGGTGGCTGGCTCCGGCCGCGACGCAGGGAGCTGCCAATTTGGTCTCTGAGGGCCTCCAGTCTCCGGGCCAGGTTTGGAACCGCAGCCCCACCTGAGGAGCACACGGTGAGTCTCAAGGCCTGCGTCCCCTTGGGCCCCTCCCCGCCCAGACCCATCCGTGTCCCAACACCCTCTGGGGAAGCCTCGGTGGTCCCCCTCCCCCTCAACATACACCGTGGGCTCCTGCGCACATCGGGATGTACAGGCGGCCCCGGGAAGAGAATTCCGAGTTTGGGACCTGGAAAGATCTTACGAGTCTCTCAACACACAGCCTATTTCAGAGATGGGAAGACTAACACCTGGAGAGGGTGGGTTCTGGCCCAAGATCACAAAAAACCCCTCCCTCTCTCCTTCACCTCGCAGCACTGGTGACGTGTCCGGGGGCCCCACGGGCAGGGGGGGTGCAGAGGGTACCACCTTCTCCTCCATCAGCATCTCTGCCAGGACTCGGGTCTGAGACCAGTCGCTAGGACTCCTGGACCGGGGTGAGGTGGGTAGTGGGAAGTGAGCCTTCGAGTCCCAGGCCCAGCCCCCTCCTCCCCTGTCCCGGTGCCCCAGGGCCGGCCCACCTCTCTCTCGGACACTTGGCAGAGCCAGGGTCGCATGGGGGTGCCCAGGGTGGGGGCTGGGCAGACAGGGGCACGCCCCCTGGGGCCTTAGGGCCAAACACCTGCAGGAAAGACCAGAGCCCACACTGGGTGATCCTGCCTCTACGTGCCCCCCCCCTTCCTGGTGCCACCACCATCTCTGCCGCACCTGCCCCCGCGGGCCACCAAGAATATCAGGAGGACATAAAAGCGCAGGGTCTTGGTCCCTTTTTCTGTGGGCAGCAGGTAGCCCCTGGAATGCCCCCCTGAGGGCAGGAACCATGTCTGGTCTCTGTTGGAATTCTCTGCGCCCAGAAAGGGGCTGGCACAAAGCTGGGAGCTTAGGGGAGCGCCACCAAGCCAGTGAATGAACACATGAGTAAGTGAAGACATAAATGAGTCATGTGTGAGCGGACGAATGAATAAGCGAGTGGCTCCATGAGTTCCTGAAAGAAGGCAGGATGGGGAGGAGGGGGAGGCGAGCGAACCAGACTTTCCGAACCCTGGGCAGGAGCCCAAAGCGAGCCCCTCACCCCATAAGCCAGCCTGGGACCCTGGAACCCTGGAGCCTCCCAGGCTGCTGACCCCCTGGATCAAACTCTCCAGCTCTTCCCCCTTTGCTCACCCCCGCTCCGCCTCTCCTACCTGGGGCAGGTGCAGCTCCCTACATGCGCAGGCCCAGGGGGCCAGTGGCGCTCGGCACAGGGGGCACAGGTGGCAGCAGGAGCAGAGGGGTGGCAGGGCCTGCAAGAGAGCATGTCAGAAGCTGGTCGTGCTGGTCCTGCCCCTTACCCTCCCCGGCTGGGCAGAGACTCACGTGGCACGGAGGAGGCGGCGCCATCACACAGGGACACGGTGGGGCTGGGCCAGGGTGTGGCTGGTGACGGTAGCAGGCACAGAGGAGGCGCCTGGAGAGAACAGTGGGGTCTGTGCTGACAGCCCACAAACCAACACCAGGCTGGCCTCTTAACAAACACTCAGGGAGCACCTGCTACGTGCCAGGTACTGTTCTCAAGGCTTTACGTACGAACTCGTTCAATCCCAACTCTACAACCGCCCTATAAAGTAGGCACTGTGTTATCCCCGGTTTATAGAAGAGGAAGCCCAGGCAGGGAGAAGTAAAATGACTCACCCAAGGTCACACAGCTAGTAGGTGGCAGAGCTGACATGTGAACCCAGGTGGTCTGTGTCCAGAGGTTAGACTCTTGACCATTTCACTGAGCCACCCTCTCCCACCTGCCCTCTGTCCCGAGGCCTGCCTCCCGGCTGGCAGCCATGCTCACCGCTCCAGCTCCTGGACCTGCTGGGCCAGGACGCGCTGCTCATCCTGGGCCCGGGCCCGGCTACTCTGCAGCTGGCTCTGTCCTTTCCTGGGAAGAGCAGGCCCCAGGCAGGTGACAGGAGGCAGAGCTACCGGGGGGGTATCAGTTAGCCCTCCCCTTTGCGCTGGAGTCTGAGCCCCACGAGGCAAGGGGGGACGGAAGGGTAGCCAGAGACTAGGGAGCAGGGCAGCCTGGCAGAGCAGCCCAGAGGGGAGGGATGGGGCACAGAGTCCCCCTGGCTGAGACGGGCCCTACCTGAGCCTCTCATTCTCCAGCATGAACTCCTGTAGCATCCCATAGAGGTTCCGCTGGGCCCAGGCCACCCGAGCCCCACTGAGCCTTGAGGCTGCAGGGAAAGGGAAGATGGCTGGGTCCACAGGAGCCCCAGACCCTATCCTTACCCTACCCCCGCCTCCAGGAAGCTCATACCCTTGGGGTCTATTTGCCCCAGTTGGGACCGCAGACAACGGTTCTCCTCCTGGAGCTGCAATATCTCAATCTCCAAACGCTGGGGTTGCTTTGCCATAGGCGAAGGCGACTGCAGAAAAAGAGGCCCAGGGCTGCTGCTTACAGCTGTACACGTTGTGCACTGCACAAGGGCTTCTGGGGGTGGGTGAGTAGAGCCTAAAACCCAGCCTATGCTTCGATGGCCAGCCTCGCATCCTGGCACAAGGCTACATGCGCCTGGAGGAGGCACCCCATCCTAATGGTATCAAAGCTGTATGCCTGGAGGGCCTCCTCTAGGCTGGACCCTGCTCCAAGTCCAACCTTAAATTCTGTTCTGTTCAAACCTTGGCCCAGATTCTGACTCTAAACGAGACACTACGTCAGACCCCAACTCAACTCAGACTTAATCATGGTACCAGTTGGGACCCTGGCTATACCCTGAGTCACATCCCAAATCAGATCATACCCCTAGACATGCCCTAACCCTGACCATGACCCCATCACCAGGACTCTGACTCTAATCCCAACTCTGACTCAGTCCCAGACTTCCTGTGACACCAACTCAGGCTCCAACTACTGCGTGATCCCCAACTATCCCCTCTGCCTGTGTGTCCCCCCATTTCACCTTGGGGGCCTGTGGCCGAGTGGTGACCCGCTGGGCTCGGCTTGCGTATCGCAGGGTGCTGAGAGTCTCAGGAAGGCACTGGGCTGAAGGGGACACGCAGGCCACCTGGGGAGGACTGCCCCTGAGTGCTCCTCTCTGGGACCCCACCATCAGGAGCCATCCCTCCCTGCCAGCCTCTCCCAGGTACCATGAGGGTGACCCCGCGTCCCCCCAGCGAGTCTGCCAGCAGCTTGGTGAGCTTGCTGTCCCGGAAGGGGATGTGGCTCTGCTTCCGCTGTGGGTCCAGCAACAGGGAGATGCAGTGACCTGGGTGGGGACAAGGCCAGCAAGGTCACAGCTCTTGCTCAAGGCCACCCAGCTGGTCCAGGCAGAGCTGAGATCTCCAGCCAGGCCTGTGTGACTCGAAGACCCCTCTTCGACAAGATCTGGTTACTTGGTCAGACCAGTCTCTACCACCAGACTGGGGTTCCTGAGGGCAGAGCTGGCCTTGTCCACCCCTGATCCCCAGGGCCACCAAAGAAGCTGACCATCCCTGAACCTCGCACTCAGCAGGGGCTCAGGATACAAAGAAGAGTTCCCTGAAAATCTCCCCCCACACACCACAGAGGAAGAGACCTCAAGGCCCAGTGACCTGGGGTGAGGGTGGGAAGAAGGTCACCTCCCTTCCCCTCACTGGGCCTCAGTCTTCCCAACTGCACATGGGACAGAGTCTGAGGGCTCATTCTCTGTCTGCACTTGAGGGCTTCTACCTCTCCAATGAAAACGTACCCTTATAAACCCTCCGTGTTTACAGACTCGTAAAGGTCTAAGAAGGGAGGCACCAGTCAACAGCACGGTGAGGCCAGGAGGAGGCGAGTGGCTCCTGGGTCACAGCTCTTGACTCCCCGCCCTACAACTCCTCTGGTTTCCCCCACTGGAGACAGCTCTGGGTCAGGCTCAGGGGAGGGACACGGGAAGCCCGTGCGGCCGGCCCCACTCTCACCCAGGGCCAGCAGGCTCCGGTTGATGCTGTTCGCCTCAAGCATCAGTTCCCCGCGGGATCCCGTGGCTGCCACCTTCTCACTGCCAGCCAGGTCTACAAAGCACAGCTTCCCCCCCACGGGGGGCTCCCCGGAGTCCCCTGGAGGTATCTGTGGGGCAGGGGGACCAGGGCTCGACAGGGACTCGGGAGGGGCTGTCCCCACCAAAGTCACAAAGCCAACGATTTCCACCATTACCTCCGGCACAGACCCAAGTCGCTTTCTACATCCAGAGGCAGACCCTGGCTGGGTGGCCCTGGGCCAGCTCCTTCCCCACGTGGGGACACTCACAGTTTGACGGCTGACGTAGAGTGTGAGCAGGGCATGGCTTCGGCTGGAGGCCTGGTTCAGGGTGTGAGCTGAGCTCCGTCGGCGGCTAAGACCTAGAGGGGAAAACGGCAGGAGATGGACCTGATAGGACGAGCAGGTGGTCACCGATAAAGTAAAAGAATCGCTTCATGGGAGAGGGGCCAGCCTGTGCAAAGGCACGGAGGCAGGAAAGGGGAAGGAGGGGCGGCTGGGTCTGCCTCTTGCACGGACATGTGAAAGGAAGATGAAGAGTACTGAGCAGAGGGATGTCAGTCAGATTCATGTTTTATGAACCTCTCTCCTGTTGCCCTGGGGAGAGAGAGAAACTCAGAAAGCTCAACTCTGGGCACAACTTTGGGGCCAGAACCCAGAGTCCCAGTGTCCCCAATGCCTGTCGTGAGGGGAGTGCTCAATAAATATTTGATGAATGAATGAGGCTGGAATGCAAGGACATCACAGGCTAGCCTAAGAGGTCTGACCTTTACCTTTAAGAAACTAGAAGGGTCTGGGAGTCTGGAGAGGAAGAGGGTTGTGGTTCGCTGCATGCAGGGGAACAGACTGAAAGGGGAGAGCCTTGAGGTGGGGAGACCTCCTCTGGGGGCAAAGATGGGGCCTGACCAAGGCAGAGGCCCTGGGCTGGAGAGACCATGACCCTGACCCCACCCGACCCAATCATGACCCCATCATCAGGATTCCAAGAGTGTGGACAGCAGAATCTACAAGCCTGGCATGGGGTGGGGTGGGGTGACCATCCCTGGGCTATGTCTGAATTGTTGGTTTGCTGGCCCTTTTCTCCCACAGAGTATCTCAAGCCACAGCTCCAGCCAGGGGCTCCGAGTGCACCGTCAGTGAACAGCTAAGGAATGGGCGTCCCCACACCCCAAAGCACCCCTGAAGTAGCACGCACCCATCTGCAGAAGTTCCATCAGGGCCCCCAGACTCCCAAACTCCACCACCCGCAGCTGCTCCACATAGAAGCCCCGGGTCTTGTTCCAGCGAACAGGGAGGGGTCGGGGAGAGCCCACGCTCAGAAGGTCTCGAACCTGAGATAAGGGTGGTGGGTGAGGGAAGGGGCCCTAAGCCCACGCTCCATCCACCCCCAGCCCTTACCGACAACAGTCCCCCAGCCTCTTCTGTCCCTTGACCCGTGCTCCGTGGAGAGAAATGTCTGTTCATCTCAGTCCCCCACCTGCTCGTTGTAGATCTCCAAATAGGAGGCACGGAGGGTAACAGGAGCGCCCAGGTGCTGCACCCGGTCTAACAGCCAGGTAAAGGTCCTCTGCATGATGCCAGCTAGGTTGGGGGGTACGGGCACACCCTCGCCCTGGGGGCAGAAACAGCTGAGCCAAGGGCTGGACCATGATCATGCCAGCACAAAGTAACAGTCCTAACTACCCTTTGTAGGGGTCTGCCCTACTGCGCGCCGGAACTGCGCCAAGTTCCCGTAGAACATGGCAGGTACTCCTCGGTCGGAACTATCACTTCCGTTTACAGATGAAGAAACGGACAGCTACTAAGTAAAGCGGCTACAAGTGGCTCCCTATCGGGCAGGCGCCTTCACCTCTCGGGTCCTCAGTTTCCCTGTCTGCAAATAACTGGGGCTGGGCGGCACGAAGGCCCCTCCCCCTGGAAGTGTGCGCCCCACCCCCGCCGCGCTCCACCTGCGGCCGGCCCACCTGCGGAGGAGGCCCGGTCAGGGTGTAGGTCTTCCCGGAGCCCGTCTGGCCGAAGGTGAAAACAGTGCAGGAGAAGCTGCGGGCGGCAGGGGCGCGGCTGGACGCAGGCGGCGGGCGGCTGGGGTGGGGGGAGGGGGCAGGCTGGGGGCCGGGGTGGGGGGCCGTCACCGGGGCCTCACTCACCCGCGCAGCGCCAGCTCGCCCAGGCGCCGCACGCCGCACGCCCGGAACACGTCCTCCTGCGTGCGCGCCCCGTCCAGCACGGCGCCGAAGCGGAACGCCACGTCAGGGCCGCCGCCCGGGGGGCTCACCTGGGGGAGGGGGCGGCAGACGGGGCGGGGCACGCTGGGAGCGGGGCCTGGGGGCGGGGCTGAGGGGGTTGTGGGGGAGGCTGGGGCCTGGGACAAAGTTGACCCGGGAAAGGGACGGAGGGGCCTCCAGATAGGTTTGGGGGGGGTAGTTGGGGTTGGAGGGGGGGGGGTTCCTCACTTGCAGAGTCCGGGTCCCCGAGCAGTGCAGCGCGCTCTGTTCCCCTCGACGCAACTCGGCGGCGCTCATGGGACGAACCCTGGGGTCCGTTGGGAAGGCGGATGGTCCCTCCCGTTGTCGCCATCGGTCCTGTCCTTGCCCCCCACCTCAACCAACCTATACCTACCTGAGCACCACCTGGATGGGCGTTTCTGGCCCCTCTGGTCCCTGCTCCAGGCTCCGCGCGGGGTCCCTGTGGCAGGAACGGGAGTTACCATCCCTGAGCCCAGAGGCTCCTCGAACCTCCCAGAATGTGTGCTTACCCGTCGGGAGACCCGCGTTCCTCCATGTCCTGCTTTGCACACGGAGTTAGCTCCGCCCGAGTCTCGTTCCTTTCTCTCTCCACTACCCTCCCTTTTCCACCACACTGGGACTGGCTATACACACCTTACATCCCCCACCCCCTTCCCCCTTCTCAGGCAGCCATCCATCCGGAAAGGCTCCAGCCTCCCCAGGGCGAGCTAGTTAAAGATTTACCCACCCCCACCTCTGGTGGAAAAAAGTCTCCAGCAAAGGGACCCCTAGCTAGGGGGTTCTGGAGTCTGAGGAGCCCTAGCTCTTGCCCATTCCTATCAGGAGGGACCACCGAGACCAGCCTCCTCCGTACACAGATGGGGATAAGGAGGCGGGGATGGGAAACGCTCAACCAGGGCCGTGCAGCAAGCCTGGGCAGAGCATGGACCAGACCCTTCCTAAGCCTCCTCCAGCTTTGTAATCTTACCCCCCCATGCCCCCCACTCCCGCTTCCCCACCCTGGCAGCTCCAGCTACTTGGCAACCCAGGGCCCAGGAAGGGGGTGCGCCTAAAGGGGTGAGAGGGGCCCAGGTTTCAGCTCTCAGAAGACCTGGCTGAATTGAGTTCCTGAGCTGAGCTGACAAAAGGCCCAGGAAGAATCTGGTTAAACATTGGGCCACCTGCTTCTCCAATGCCAAGGCTGATCTAAGGCTGGGGCAGTTGTTTAACCCTCTCCTGGTCTGGCTATCAGGAGCAGCAGAGCTATCTGCGAAGGTGCTGGGGTGGGGCAATCACCCGTTCAGGGACAGGCTCCATGCTGGGCACCAGGGCAAAGGAATCCCATAGTCTTAGTTCGGGACACAAGTAAAAACAGTCTAGTGTGCAGGGATTGGGTGGGTCGGGGGCGTAGTTCAGAGCCCTGTAGGAACAGAGAAGTGAGGGTGGTAGGGATGGGTGGTCTTGGCAGAGGGAACACATTGCAGGAAGGCTGGGTGGGGTGGGGAAATGTGTGAGCCACGTAGAGGTGGTTTGAGACTGGACCAAGCTCATGGAGGGTACATACAGGAGTCTGGCCTCCCTCTTCAGGGAACCAGGAAGCCATGGAAGGGTTACAAACAGGGAAGTGACACTATCAGATAGGTATTATTATTACCGTTCTGGCTGTCTCTGTATATTCTCTGAATATTTTCTCCTCTCCCCGACGCACAGTAGGATGACAGCCTTAATGATCACCCCTCCTTTCAGTGCAACGTGCTCTCTACCACCACAAATGAGAGCCAACTATCAGAGCCACCCAAATAGAGACAGGCTTAACATGGGTGGCAGTGGGCTCCCCGTGCACTGGAGGAGTACAAGCAAGAGCCAGTTACCCTTTTGGTCTTAGGGCCTTCTAGCTGAATCTATAGGGAGAGTTAGGCAGAGCAAAGAGCCACTGCCCCCAGCCCTGCCACTGGGGCAAGTCATTCCCCCTCTCTTAACCTATTTCTTTCCTATAAGAAGAGATGAATGATGTCACCTAGTTGTCCTGAGCTTTCAATGAGACCGTGAAATTGAAAGGGATTCATAAATTGTAAAGAATTATCTGAAAGCAAAATTAATGTCCCTAGATGATCTCCAAGATTTCTTTCAACTGTGAAGTTCCCTAATCGGTTACGTTTAAAAAAAAATCCTTGAGGTGGATAGGACAAGAATTACTATCCCTGTTTTGCAGATGACAAAATGGAAGGAAAGAGAGGCAGGCAGGGGCGGTTGTCTAAGGGGAAAGCAGCCGTGAGTGGCGGAACTCAATAAAACCCGGAGCCGTGACCTGCTGCGGGTCTGGGTGCTGTCTGTGACGGCAGCTTGCCTTTTTCAGCTGTAGACCCAGCAAGAGAGCCGGTTGCTCCTTTAAATGTCCCTAAAAAGGTTAAGGACTACCACTCGTTCGCATCGTTGTGTGCTTTGGTTTAGCCAAATCGAGGTCCCTCTTCAAACTGGACCGAGATGAGCCACACGGAAGGGGTGAGAAAAATGCCAAGACGAGGGGTATGTGCGTGATGGGGTGTGATGGGCTGTCTGGCGTGACTTCGGCAACCTGGGTCAGAACGTGTACATGGCTGGATGTCCGCAAGCAAGAGCGAAGTTCTGGTTCTGTTCTTTAACAGCGAGTGAGGACATCGGCTACCCTCAAATTGTGAATTCTGTCAGCAGATTTATTATTAAGCGTCCTCTGTGTGCCAGGCTTGAGGGCATGTGAGAGCTACAGGAGTGGACAAAGCAGACAATGCTAAGTGTTTGTGGGGATGTGGGGCAGCTGGAACCCCCACATGTTGCAAGTAGGAGTGTAAAGACAACCGTGTTCTGAAAACGATTTGGCTTTATCTGGTAGGGCTAAACGTGTGCCTGTCCCGTGATCCAGAACTCCCCCTTCCTAGGTGCGAGCCTACGAGAGCTGAATGTACGCTCCAAGGACAGGGACAAGGAAAGCAGCCCTACTAGCCACCACCTCTGTCCCCACTACCACTGTCCCTACCTCCATCCTTGTCCTCATTCCCATCACTGTAATCCCATCACCACCATCACCCCAATTCTACCCTCACCACCAGTAGCTACAGAAATAGCAGTCCCTGCCCCCACTGCCGCCGTTCCGCCATCGTCATGACTGTGACCATCACGATAGAGATAGGAGTCAACACCATCTCTGTCTATTCACTTGAGAAAGTTAAAGACACAACCCGTGGGGCTGAGTCCCTCTGTGTCCCCCTCCCCTCCTCACCCTGTCCTGGGCCTGTCCTCTATTCCCCAACTGCACCTGTTCCCCGGGAGCAGTGGGACTCCCGTGGTCCAGGGAGGGGAGGAGGGAAGAAGGTGTCCGGAGGAAACAGTATTTTACAAGCTGGCGTGCCCCGGTAGGGGTGCATCTCCAGACCTCACTAGAGGGCAGCAGAGCACTGCGCCACCATGGCCCCAGGGCTCATCACAAAGGAGTTTTGTCAAGGAAGGCCGGGCTCTTTGCTTACAGTTTTCTCCTAGCCTGTGCCCTATGGAGGGACTAGCCAGCCTGGTGCTATGGAGAGGCTCGAGCAGGCCCTCAAGAAGCGCTCCCCGGGGGAGTGAATAAAAGCCATGTTGAGCCATCAGGGACCCTCCTCCACACATCCCTGCTCCCACTTCAGCCCTAGACATCCCCCTAGACATCTAAGCTCTACCCTGACTCCCTGGGGCCTCAGAATAAGGTCTGAGCTACCTAGGCTGGGACTTAAGGCCATTCGGGCTCTGTCTCCTATTGACCCCTCTGGCTGTCCCTCTCCTCTACCCCCCACCCTTCACCTGTGCAGCCTGTACTCTAGCCCAAAGCTTCCCTCTGGTTCTCTTTGACTCCTCTAAGCCTTCGCCCCTGCTATTCTCTCTGCCAGAGCGCTTACTTCTACCTGGTGGGCTTGTCCCGCAAGCTGTATCGTAGAAAGCCTTCCCCTGGCCCCTACCCCCCAGGTCAGGCTGGGGTCGCAGTGTCCCCAGCCTCCTGGGCTTCCCTCTCTTACAGGACCGATCACATTGGATTGTGCCTCCTGTCTTTTGGGGGGGTGGGGACTATGTCAGCTTCATTCCTGTGGTCTGTGAGCCAGCACAGGGCCCCGCACACAGGAGGAGCTCAGCAAATATTGGTGGAAGGAAGGGAAGGAGCCGGGAGGGAGGAAGGGATGCTGGTGGGCAGGCTGCTGGGTGCACCCCCGCATCCCTCCCTAACCTCCCTGTCTCCCTTCCTCACAGGACTAACCACAAACACTCAACTTTATGATGTAAGGATTCATTTAGGGCCCATTTATCATGGAGATCATCAGCTCCTGCCACAAAGCTGCTCTCAGATGTGCCCAGAAGCTGGGTGACATTCTCTTAGCCCCAGCCAAGCTGGCCTCTCGGACCCAACCATCTGCTACAAGTTTAGAATTCCCAGATGGTGGGGGACAGTCTCCTCTGGGCCCCTGGAAACCCAGTGCCAACGCCCTCTGCTCTGTCCAACACATTTCATGGAGGGCTTGTTCCCATTTGTCAGGTGCAGAGACTGAGGCCCTGGTGGGAAGAGGCCGAGCCCAGTCTGGGGCTCACACCCTGCAGGACGGCTTCGCACAGGATGGAGGTGGAACAGAGACGAGGAAGAAGATGGTGAGGAAGAAAGTTCTCCTTTTATCACATGACACTCATCTTTCATTGTTCCTCTTGTAACCCTCACCCCCCAGTGGAGGAAAAGCCAGATGGGTCCAAGGCTTGTTGTGAAATTTTCCAAACAGGGCTTGATGTAATCTTTAATTAAAACGTGAATGTGGGCCATGGGACTCATTCCACAAAATTGTCCAAAGCAGGAACCTTAAGGGATTATTGCATTGACTTCTATCTGGTCCCCTGCCCCATCTACAGATGGGAAAATCGAAGGGGGGCTGGTACGGGCACGGTGAGGAACAGTGATTTTAGATCGAGGTACAGAGAGTCATAGAAACACTACTGGCACCCCCAGGCCACTACTTTCTCCCTTTAAATACCAGCCTCCTCTCCTCTGAAACCTCGCATGGCTTCTCTCACTGGGTATGGTGGGTACTGGCAGCCGTGCCCGGCTTCCTGCTAGACAAGGAGCTTGGTGAGGATAGGGGGCCCATCTCAATGCCCAGCATAGGGCCAGGCACAGAGACACACCCACTAACTGTCTGTCTGATGAAGACACGAGGGTCCAGCAAGAGGAGATGAAGCATCCTGAAGCTGAGCTTTGTCTTTTGGTGAAGATGAGCTCCTAGGGGTAGTTGTGAAATGCAAGGGCCCAGGGTTGTTGAAACTCTGCTGTTTCCAGGTTCTCAGCTCTTCTTCCTAAAAATATAAACAGCTTGCCCCAAGTCAGCTTCAGCCAGGAATGACTTACCTATGAGCTGGATGTTTTCATCTAAAAACAGTAATGTTGATACGTAAGAATGTTAGAGGGTGTTAAGAACCATCTGTTGCACAACGATGCTTTGTGTCTGGAACCTTCTGGGTCAGAGGGTTGGGATTAATATTTGTTGGGCACCGGACACTTTTTCTACTTCATTTTATAATTCAAATTGAAAGCAACCCTCTGGGACTGCCGCTGGGAATGTCCCCATTTTACAGATGATGAAACTGAGGCTCGGGGATGTTCAGAAACTTGCCAAGGTCACATCCACTAAGTGGTGTAGTGGGGATCTGTTGGTCTCCAGAGCCTGTGTCCTGTCCTCTGCTCTCCGCAGCTTCCTTCTGTGAGCTGTTCTGCAAAGCTTAGCTTGGATAACTGAAGTTGACCTTTTAAGTACACAACTTGCCCTAGTTCAATCATCTCTGCGGAAACACGCTCCCATATTGGCTTTCACACTGCCCTGCCTTCTTCCCTGGGGAGTGTTGAGTGCGACTTGAAGGCAGTGGAGCTCCACCCCTGGCATAAGAATCCCCCCTCCTCCCCCTCCCCAAGATTCTGATTAATTGGTTTGCAGGTGGGGCCCCGAGCATCAGTGGTTTCAGAGCACCCCAGATTATTCTAATGCACGGCAGGGTCGACGGCTCTGCTTTGGATTTTTCTCAATGACCAAAGTCATTCCATCTAGCGTGTGTGTTGGGCTCTATATACTGATAGTGCTTTCTCGGGTGGTGATGGGCATTTTGAGACCTTGTGTTAGCTTTTTCTGGTATACCCTTTCTCTTGGGACCAAACTTCCCGATGAGCCGTGTCACTGCGGTCCTCAGATTCCCTTTTTTCATTTCTAGCTTGGAATCCACTGAGAATTCCTAGGCCAAACAGAGCAGAACTGCTCACAGGCCCTGCCTGCAAGGCCTATGGGGATCCATTAAGAGTTTTCCAGACTTTTCCTCCCTCCTTTCTTCCATACAGGTGACAGGGAGCTAGCCAATGTGTGAGCACCTGCATGTTCAATTTGAATATTAACTAAGCATACCCAAAGCACCTACTATGTGCTGGGTCGCAAACTAGGTGCTAACAATCCACAGCGTCATTTGGTTATGAACACAGAGGCTGCGTCCTCTCTCAGGCAGCCTCCCAGACCTACCAACCCCATGACCTTTACCCATTTGGCTAAGGTGGGGTTGGGGTGTCAACATCTGTCTGCGTCAGAGACCTTGAGAGCTTTCTGAGGGCATGGACTGATCAGTGAATCCAAGTAGGTGCTCAGGGCATGCCTGTTAAACTGAACACTCAGCACCTGGAACCAAATGGCGTGGGAGCACAGGCAAGGAAAGTGAATCCTGACCAGAAAGCAAGGGCTGGGGAATCTGGGAAGGCTTCCTGGAGGAGGTGGCAATGGGACCAGCTTTAAAAGATGGGTAGAAATTGGGGCAGAAAGAAGGGAGAAGAAGAGCATGTCAGACAAAAGGAATGGCATGAGCAAAGGCCCGGGGTGGAGCAAGTTGAAGAGTAAGTTCTTGCTTACTAGAATCGAAGGCCAAGAAGCTTGGTAGGATTATACTCCGAACTGCCAGAAGACAGAAGCTTCCATGGAAGTCTGGGCAACAGTCCTGGCTATGAACTTGTCTTTACTCACTCTTCTGGACGAGCACAGCCTGGGGATGCCCCGTTGCCCTGTTCTTGTGATACTTCGGGCTCTTCCTAGGAAGCCCCACCCACTGTATCATCACAGAGGACACTGAGTTCCCAAGGCCTGGGTGGGTGCCAGGCCCCGCTGCTGACTCGTCCCTCTGGCAGCTGAGAAGCTGGGCCATGGAGCCGGGGCTTCCACATAAGCCAAGCCCTCAAAGCTGGTCCTGCTGGAGCAAAGAAAGCAAGTTCCCAAGTGTACGTCATCATCCCTGTTCTGTTACCCAGGGACGACAGCAGCCCTGCCCCCGCCACACTCACCCCCAGAGCCTCAGTGTCCCTGTGTGTAAGTGAGGAGGACAGGGGACCCGAGGCACCCAAGACCTTGCTTGCTCCAGGGCTCTGGGATAGCTGGGAGCAAACGCTGTCCCTGCCTCCCTGGGGGAAGCTGGGTACGGCCGGGGGAATGCAGCCCCTGTAACCCCAAGACTGTCCCAGAGACAGTCATGTTGTCACCAAGACCAGAAGGATTTGATTTGTACCAGTTTCTAGGGTTTTGCACCCCTTCATTTCTTCTTGCCAGCTCCATCTGTGTGGACCCCTCTCCTTTCCCCTCTCCACAAGCGGACCCTGCCCCTGCTTCCCGGCATTTAAAGGGGCCGTATTCTCGCAGCTTTACCTCGCCCATGGTGCGTGTGCCCACTTGGGCAATACTAGCGCTGCCGTCCTACTAGTATGTCTACTACTAGTACTTCTATTGTCACCACTACTGACTAGTACAACTAGTACTTCTACTACTAGTAACACTGCTGGTACTTCCACGACTACTATTACTATTACTTCTTACCACCCCCACCACTGGTATTCGTTGTACCGTTACTCCTGCTACTGCTACTAGGACTAGCACCTCTAACTACTACTACGGCCAGTACTTCTGCTGGTGGTCCCTCTACTACCACTCCTCCTATTACTTCTACTCCCACCATCACTACTACGGCTGCTACTGGCATCTATACTACTACTATTATACGGCTGCTCTTCCTACGGGTATTTATTGGGTGATCCTTCTAATAGCCACAGACATTACAAATTACAACGGGCCAAGGACTGAGCTGTCCTTTGGTGTAGTTTAATCATCGCAATAGACTTCTGTGGTTGTCTTTGTCTCCACTGGAGACAGTGAGGCTTGCGAAAGCTAAGTAACTTGCCCCAAGTCGTAAGGACAGGAAGAGAACGAAGCAGGTGTTTGACCAGCAACCTGACTACGGGGCCCACGCCGGAGACCCAGAATCCTTCTCCCCCTCTATCCTTTGTCTGGTTTTCTGAGCACGTCCTTGGCTTCTCTTGAGTCCTCAGGAAAAGATTCCCTGAAGTCGAAGAAGGAAGGAACACCTAACCCGCGCGAGATGTCTAGAATGCCACAAGCAATGCACACAGTAGGAGCTCAATACATATGTTGTTTGAATCAATTAGATCCTAACAACCTTTTGAGGCAGGGACAAGGACCCGGATTACAGGTGGGGAAACTGAGGCTCTCAGAAGTGCTGTGGTCTATCCGGAGGTGGAGCAGGGGCCAGCCACCAGAACTGTCTTTGCATGACCTGGAGTACAACACGAACTGCTCCCCCCAACCACGAACTCTTCGATGTGCACTGTCCTTTACACATTAAATTTACAGTTACAATTTGTTTAATTCTCTCAGTAACCCTTGGACAGGGTGAGCGACTCCACTTTATTTTATTTTTTTAAAGATTGTATTTATTTATTTGAGAGAGAGAGAGTACAAGCAGGAGGAGGGGCAGAGGGAGAGGCAGAGAGAGAATCTTAAGCAGGCTCCCCCCTGAGCGCAGAGCCCCGACGCGGGGCTTGATCTCTTGACCCTGAGATCATGACTGGAGCTGAAATCAAGAGTCAGATGCTTAGCCAACTGGGCCACCCAGCTGCCCCAACTCCATTTTATAGATAAAAAAACACATGAAGCTCAAATTGCTAAGGCAGCTTTTGAAGGGCTCCTGGGGAGTCAGTGACAAATCTAGGATTTGAACCAATTTGGCATGCCCCCCTCCCCAGCTGCAGCCCGAGCGAAGGGGCCTCCCAGCTGTAGGAATCCAAAAGGCCTCTCTGGGACAGCACTCCTGCCCCACTATGCCCAGCCACCTCGGCCCCTGTGGTGGGCGAGCCCACAGCCCCCAGGGGCGGAGAGCACTGGTTATTTCCAGCCTGGTACTTAAAGGCTGGCCAGGGATTGGGGTGTGGGCTGGCCAGAGGACTCTGTGCTCCCAAAAGGGTCTGGCCTTTGGCTGCTGAGAGCTAAGCAGGGGGTCAGGGATCTGTCCAAGCCACCTAGGCTAGCCAAAGCCGGGCAAGTGTCCCAGGAGAGGGCAGGCCACCCCCTCCCCAAAAAGGTATGAGGTAGATAGCCAAGATGTACACAGACAGCTCATTCAACCCCCTCCAGCTCAGCTGACCCTGCCCTGGGCCATGGCCCAGGCTGAGGCACTACCCCTGCTGCTCCTGAGAGATAGATAGAAAGAGCAGGTAGCTGTTCCGATAGGGGCCTGACGCAGCCTGATGCAGGAGGCTGAAAATCAGGTAAGAGCAAACACGTTATGCTCCGAGCACCTACTTTGTGCCGTCCTCCCTCCCCGCGGGTGCAAGGTGGAAATTACCACCCCCACAGGCCCCTCTCCCTCTTGTATGAAGAATGCTGTTGCCACATTGACCTCCCTTCAAAGCATCAAGTATTTTCTGCCTCAGGACCTTTGCACATGCTGTTCCTGCTGCTGGGAGTACTCTTCCTTCAGGTCCTCACATGGCTGGCTCCTCTGTCCTCAGGTTTCAATTTAAAAAGTCACCTTTCAGTGATGTCTTTCCTGATTCCCCTAATAGGTTCCTCCCACCCCCATATACACCTTGTCTCTGTCACCCTCCTTTATTTCCTTTCCAGCATTTTGTATTTTTTAGAAATGTATTTGTTGATTGTGTCTCTCCCCTGTGAAGTCAAGGGCAAAGTCTCTTTTATTGACCATCATGTCCTGAGCTCCAGCAGAGAGTCTGACATCTAGAATAAATGTTTATCCCACGAACGAATGAAAGGGAAAGGAAGGCACTCGCCCGCGTCCCCACTGCACCGTCAGCATTGGAACTCAGCCCTGCCTCGCTCCAAAGGCGCCTCCATGGCCGCAGTGATGACACCACGCTCCCTCCAGTTTCTTCCTCGGCCCAGAGGCATGTCCCTCACACACGCACTCAGAGCCTTCTCCAGCTGTCCTCACATGTCCTCCCGTTTCTGCTTGCCTATCTCCAGAGGACAGGGAGCTCACCCCATCCATTGCGACATTAGAAGCTCCCTTCCGAAGCCCTGTGACCTTCTGAACAACGGAATGGACTGTTCTTCACAATGTCTCATAGGCCAAAGAGGACGAATTTCTGTCACTAGCACGAGCCTGCAGACTCGGACAATGTACTTGTCTGTTTATTCGCTTCCTTCCTGAGCACCCACCACGGGCCGCGCCTGGGGTCACAAAGCACAGAGCCCCACAGCCTTGTTTTGCCTGCTCGAGGACGGTTGAGGCCTGTGACGGCCCCGATGGCGGTGGAGGGGCACGGGAGGCACATCGGATACTTCTGAAACCTTCTCGCGCACACGCATCGCCCCCAGAATCTTCAAATGCAGATTCAAGGACAGATCTGGGCAGAGAGTCTGCGCTTCTCACCAACCCTGGGGGGCCGCTGCTGCTGCTGCTGGTGCATGGACCGCACTTTGAGCCGTGAGGTGTAGACCCGATGGACAAAGGAGGCCAGGGAGGCGCGGCTTGAATAAGGGACTTGCCCAGGGTCACCCGGCCAGGCAGCAGGGGCTGAGAAGGGAACGTCCACCTCCCTGGGCCAGGACTCTGGAATTCACGACGCAGGCCGGGCTCAGTGTGCCTTTGTGAGGCCCGGCATACCTGAGCTCACCCGGCCGCCCCCCCGGCCCGTGAATAGCGGGCCTCTTTCCTTCCTGCACCCGGCCGGGCGGGCGCACACCCACAGCCGCCCCCTCCCCTGCACACACACACACACTCACACGCACTCACACAGCCCAGCCGGCCAGGCTGCCCTCCCTGTTTGGGGAAAGTCAACAAGAGCATTTGAAAAGTCTTTCTGTGTGGAGAATCTGTTTGTATAGGGGGAGGAAACGCAGAGCTGGCCAATAGGTAGAAATATTAATGAAGCTTGTTATAAAGGGCCCATTCACGGCTCTCCGAGTAAATAGGGCTCTTGTCGGGCTGCCACGTTATCTGCCAAGTTCAAGAATGTGGTTTGAAAAAATAGAATTTAAAGGGGTGAGGTGGAGCCTTATAGATGGCCGGCCTGCCGGAGCTGGAGCCGTGTCCAGGAGGAGCCTGCGTGGAGGGGGCAGGGGCTGGGGGCACGGGGCGCTGGGGCGTGGGGCCGGGGGCTGCTCAGGGAGAAGGGCAGCGGGGAGGAGCCGCCGGGGAGGGGAGCTCAGAGAGAGTCCCGTCCACCAGTGCGGAAGGCCTGGTGCCCTCCCTTCCTCCCTCGGTGTCTGGCCCAGAGCTTGTGATGCCTCAGTTTGGCCCCCAACTCGGTGATGGGGGACGGGAGCAGAGCAAGGCTGCAGGGTACCCTAACTCCTCCGGGAGTTTGGCCCCTTGGGGGGCTGGTAATGGGTTCTCTGCAGCAGGAGGAGTCACTCAGTGCTGTTCCCCAACGCTCAGCTTCCCCTCAGCTGTTAAATTCTGTCGTGCGAATTGTTTCTCAAACTGCACATGAGAAAGAGCACAAAAGACTGAGATGGTCAATCCGCTCATGTCACATAGGACAAACGCTGTGCTCCGAGAAGGAGAGTAACCCCCCAAGGTCACTCAGCCAAGTCTTCAGCAGAACTGGGACTTGCCTCTCCCGCTTTCTTGTTGGATCAGGGCCCCGGGGCTGAGCATGGCGCCTGGCACAGAGGAGGCCCCCTGTCCGTTTCACATTCACCATGTCTTATTTTTAGCCCTGGACTGAAAGCAACTTATAAGCGAGGGTCCTGCCTGAAGCCAGTTTGCCCCTGGCCAGCTGTGTAGCCCCAGGCAAGTGGCTTTAACTTTCTGAGCCACACCTTCTGTTTCCATTGTAAAATGGGGTCATCAAGACCAGCCCCTCCCATAGAGAAGACTCAACGAGAGGATGTCGGTGAGGTGCCCAGCGCTGTGCCAGGCCCTCGGTGGGTGGCCCAGGAACAGCGGCTATGGGATTTCTTTTCTGTCCCAGCCTGTGGCACAAGGGTAGGGGCTCCAGGAAGACCGTTCCCTGGGCTCTCGGTGCCGGAGGGTGGTTTCTGCTTGGGTCCTAGAAGTCTGGCCTGTGCTGAGGGTCGTAGGAAGCTGGGAAATTGGGGGGTCAGGGGCTTTTGCCACCGATGGCATTAGATCGCACAGCCACACGTGTGTGTGAACCTTCTCAAGGGTCTGTGAAAAGGGCCTGCAGGAACCTGTAGCGAGCGGCTGACCTTCCACTCGCTCCCCAGACAGCGGTGCAGAACCTGCCTCTGTCAGACGAGGGTTAACTCGTGTGTGGGGAGAACATTTACATTGGCTTTTCTTTGCATATAAAAAGGGGGGAAAATTCCTATAAAGCAGAAAGGAAATAATCAATGCAAAAACTAGATGGAAACATTTTTTAAAAGGCTCTGCCAGGAGCTTGCTGTGCGACTTTGAACAGTGGGGACTTGAGGAGATTTGGAAAGAGGAAGTCGGCAGCAACCCTTTAAGGGAAGGTGGTGTTGGGTATGGTCCCCAGCACAGCCTTTGGGGCTCACAGACCAGGGTTCAAACCTAGGCTCCGCTTCTCGCTGGCTGTGTGACCTTGGGCAAATGACCGCCCTCTCTGGGCTTCCATTCCTTTGATCTGTCCAAGAAAAGAGTAGAGAGGGTTAAAGTGTGTGAAGGCCCTGGCACATCATGGATGCTCATTAAATGTCAATTTCCTTTCCTTTTTGGGCCTCTTGGCAGGCTGAGGGGAAGCGTCTGACAGGTCTCACCAGCCAGACCCGAGAGAGACACAGCTCTGAGGCCTCGGTGCCTGCATCGCCGCTCAGCAGCTTGATGGCTGACTGCGTCCGCTCAACCTCTAACCGTTTGCAAGCATTTGCCTGCTCAACCATCGGGGCCTCTCAAGAATCCCGTGAGGTGAGCAGGGCAGTGTTTATTACCCATGGCGCCGTGACTGGGAGAGGGTAAGGGATTTGAACTCAGAGCTCTTAGGGCCCCAATCTGTCTTCATTTCTTCAGTCCTTCAGCAAATATTAGTTCAGGATTTGTTGTGTGCCAGGCACTGTGCTGAGCATGGGGGATACAGTAGTGAGTAAAAATAGACACAGAGGGATGATGGATAGATGGATGATTGATTTATCAATTGATGGATGATGGGTGAGTGGATGGATGGGTGGATGGATGATGGATGGGTGGTTAGATGGGAGATGGATGGATGGATGGATGGATGGATGGATGGATGGATGATGGATGGATGATGATGGATGGAGGATGGATGGATGATGGATGGAGGTTGGATAGATGATGGATGGATGGATGGATGGATGGATGATGGATGGAGGATGGATGGATGATGGATGGATGGATGGATGGAGGATGGATGGATGATGGATGGAGGATGGATGGGTGGGTGGGTGGACGGATTGATGGACAGATGGATGGATGGACCTACAAACCTCCCCAAAACACGTATGGATGATGATGGATGGAGGATGGATGGATGATGGATGGAATGATGAATGGATGGATGAATGAATGGATGGATGGATGGATGGATGGATAGATGGGTGATGGATGGATGAATGGATGGATGAATGAATGGATGGATGAATGGATGGATGGATGGATGGATAGATGAGTGAATGAAGGAAGAATGACAAGTTTCTTGAGGGCAGCCCCATGTCTATTCTTTCCATCACTGGGCCCCCAATGCTGAAGATGGTTCCTGGCACAGACGAGGTACTCACACGTGCCACACGATGTCTTCTTTGGTGGTGTGGACTCAAGAACCAGGCTGCCTTTCTACACAGCTCTCTAGCTATGGGATTGAGAGGAAGTTACTTAACCTCTGGGTGCCTCGGTTTTCTCCTTTGTAAAATAAGTCCCAGACAATATTTTATGGGTTGTCATGAGGATTGAATGAGTTAAGCCATGAAAAGCCCTTCGAACAGGACTGTGCCTCTCTTGGGCATCGTAAATACCAAGCAAGCATCATTTTCCTGGATTCACTTCCAAACTGCCCCGTCTTCTGAAAAGGATGATAAGCCCACTGAAGGCAGGGCTGTGGGTGCCCTATCTGGGGTGCCTCCTGGTAAAAATACCTGTTAATGCTGTGGTCTCACAGATGGGAAGACCTTGAGCCCAAATCCGGGTCAGAGAGTCAGGGTGCACATTCCACTGGGGCCAAAGGCAGAGCTGCCTTCTGGTTGAGGTGTGCAGGACAGCAGAATGGTCAGATCTCGGGCCTGGGAGGTGAGAGGTCACATGTCTATTCCAGCCCATGGGGCCTGGCCTTCTTTGAGCCTGGGTCCCCCCAGTTAGACATCAAGGGAGATCATCTTCTGTGAACCATTCAAGGCGCAGCCTGAGGAAACATGAATCGGACTATCTTCGGCTCCTCATCCTTAATTTTCCTTTCTTTGAATGGATTTTTCCGGATCGGAAAAACTGAGCCCTTGCTAGCCTTGGAACACACACACTCTCTCTCTCCCCGCCGAAATGCTGTGTCAGCGTCAGCTAGTGGTTGAGGGTGGTACCAGCTGGAGCTCTCATTAACGCCCCGAGCAGTGGCCCAGGGTCCCCCCGGGTCACCTCCCCAGAGCACACAGGCTGAGCTTTCTCTCCGAGGGCTGCCTACAGCCCCACCTTGTCCTAGCCCTGCGATTTATAGGGGCCGGTGGTTGATACAAGTTCCCGCCCGGCGTGGGCTCGTGGGCCCGTGGGCTCAGGCTGACGCCAAGAGCCACAGAGGCAGCTCCCGCCTGCCTGCCCCTCACTCTGTAAGTGAGTCACTGGGGTTTGGAGTGGGCCACCCGGGGGGTGGCTCCTTGCTGGAATAAGACAGTCACCCTCGAACAGAGCAGGCAAAGATGGCATGCCAAACCCTCTGCTTGGCAAGGCTTCTGCCCAGAGGGCACCGAGACATCTCCCTTCAGCCAAGGAATCGCGGGCACTCAGGCTGGCATGGCCCTCCAGGAGCCTTGAGCCCAACTCCCCCAGGTGGAGAGGGGGAGACAGGGGCACAGCCAAGGAGGGGAGCCGAGGAGGCCACAGTCAATGGAAGAGCTGAAACCTTGGAGACCAGGACATCTCATGCTCCCCTCTGGTCCTTCTGCTAATGGAAAGGGAGCAGCTGCGGGCCTCCCAGGCTGCTCTTCTGGGAGCCAGGTGTGTGCCTGCACATCTAGCCTCTGGGACAGATTCCTGGGTCTCCTGGGCTTCTAGGCCAGCCAGTCTGCTGCCCCTTTTGGGTGACTGGAAGAGAAAGGGATAGAGTACAGAAGAAAGGCCAGGGTTCTGCAGTTGGCCACATCTGGGTCCCAATCTTGGCTCTGTCAGTTACTATCAGGATGACCACAGGTCAGCTCCTTAACCTCCCTGAGCCTCAACGTCCTCATCTGCACAATGAGATGACACTGTCGCCTACATGGCAGGTCGCCAGGGAGATTGCCTGATATCCAGGGTCTGGTGCCGGGTAGGCACCCGATGAATGGCAGCTACAGCAGTGCCAGTGATTTCTGCTGCAGTGGGCTAGGACAGCCTGAGCGGGGGGCATGGCTGGGACAGGACCTAGGCTTTGGGGTCAGTGGGTCCAGGCTGAGGGGCAGGAGCTGGAGGACCAGCCTTTGAACACAGGCAGAGGAAGCGGAAGGCTGGAAGTCGGGTGGCCTTCCCGGGTCACCAGCTTGCTGGAGAATAATTAGGCAAGTCTTGGTGCTCTCCAGGACTCAGATTCCCCAGCTGCACAGTGGGTGTGGGACCGGAGGACTGAGGTTACTGCAGCAAAGTCCAGGCGGGCCCAGCTGGCAGGGCAAGGACAGCACCCACCCTGGGGCTGCTCCCCACCTTGCTAGATACTGTCTGAGGGGGTAGAGACTCAACACGGGGCACACAGGGCAGGAGGGGGGTGAGTGTATGGGTGGGAGGGAAAGGGCTGGGCTGGGCTGAGCCTGGCGGAGCAAGGGTACTGTCTCAGGCCCCCAGGCTGATCGTCCAAAAGGCCGTGAAGGCCTAGCTGGTCCTCTTGGGTCAGGCCCAGGGGCTTAGGACCAACAGTCCTTCAGAACAGTGAGGAAAGGGCCTCAGCGCCTCTCCCTGAGGCTGGGTATCCAGGGCTGTGGCCACCCTTGCTCAGGGCTCAGACTTGCTCCTTTGCATTAGGTCCAAGCAGCTCTGCAAGGTCTCCAGGAAACAGAGGACACTCTGAGAAGCCTCGGACCCTGGGGGCCAGGCTGCTAGAAGTCTCTATGCCTGATAATTAAAGCCACACCTCCGTAGATTCACATTATGAAAGTCTGCCATCTCTTCAGTTCGAAAACCCTCAATGGCTCCCCAGGGGCTGGAACCGGCTTCTTATCCCGGGGTGTTTGTGATTCATGGAGAAACTTCCGAGTGCCCCAGAAGCCTTGCCCTGGATGCCAAACATTGGGCATATACATTTGTCTGGGGAGAGTTCCAGAGTTTCATCACATTCACATAAAAAGCCAGCACTCCGTGAGCTGAAGTCCAGACTCTTGGTCGGCATTCAATGCTCTCCCCAAGGTGGCCCCAGCTGAAACTCCAAGTCTCAGCATCTGCCCCTTCTTGTCCACCCACTGACAGGCCTGTTCCCCTGGACAGGCCCGAAGTTCAGCCTAAATAGTCCCCTTGCAAATGTCTGTGCTGAGGCACCCTTTCTCATCTCCCCTCCCGGAAGTTTTCCTGAACTCTGGCCCTCTCCCAGGCCCTGTAACATTACCGTGGCCCCTCCTTGCCATCTTTCTCACAGCCATCCTGTCCGCCTCACCCTGTAGCTTTCACGGGGCTCAGACCTTGCAGACTCTTGCCTGGACCTTTGCAGTAGCCTCTTGTCCATTGCCCTGCCTTCCCCTCCCCAGGGCCAGCCCTGCCGTGACACTCTCCTCCCCCAGGTCTGTTACCTCCACCCACGTGAACTGGATGACAGGGCAGAGGGGAGACAGTGAAGGCAGAAGGGGAGGGAGAGGAGGAGAGACAGAAACGAGAGAGAAATAGGACAGGGGCGCAAGATCTTGCATAACAGAGATAGAGAGATGCAGAGTCAGAGCAAAGGAGGGGCAGACACAGAAAGATACAGGGAGAGAGGCTGAAAGGAAAGAAAGGGGGTGAATCAGGGAGACAAGATATAGAGACACAAGGAACAAGAGAGAGAGAGAGAAACAGAGACAGAGCCATGCAGAGCAAGGCAGGCAGAGATAGGGACAGAGACACAGAGGCGGCGAGACAGAGAGGGCCACAGCAAGAAGCAAGGTAGAGAGAGCAAAGGGGAATGAGGCTGGGAGAGCCCACGGCCTGCACTGGGGAAACGGCTTTCCAGTGCCTTCCATCCGTGGAACCCCAGTCCTCCTCCCCTCCTCTGAGCGATTGATCCTCCCAAGGGAGCCAAAGGAGCAGGGCCTGGTACTCGATCCTGCTTTCTGATGGCTCCCCACCCTTCCCACACTGGAGGCTCCGGCCTGGCTCCCTGTCCAAGACTCATGTGAAAAGCTCCAGGAACCCCCATCATTGCCCCTGCTTCCCCCAGGAGGGGCCCTCAGGCTGGGCTGGGTTCGGGGGTGTCACAGAATTTCAGAATTAGGGACCTCCAGGTTCAGAAAGTCCAGCTGGCTGCCAGATAACCTGTGTGATACCAGCCTGGGACCTTAACCTCTCTGGGCCTCTGGGGAAGTCAAAGGGCGCATTCAGTGTTGTCTGGGATGGACATTGAGAGGGACTGTATTACACCCCCTCAACCCACCCGCTCCCAACACGCTCCCAACCCCAGTCCCACCGGAGGCCGATCTTGTTTCACCGTATCGGTAACCACTGCTCTGGAAGGGGCAGCAGAAGAAAGAATTTGGGGGAAGCTCTTTGCTGGAGAGCACGTGGCCCAGGGCCCATCTTGCATTCCAGCCTCACCTCTACAATGGCATTCGCCTCTGCGCCTCTGAGATGGGAGTGAAGTTGCCTGTCACTAGAAAGAGCTCGGTTAACTGTTCTTTGCCCGGGAGGGTGGCCTGGTGCCTGCAGAACCAGGGGCCCATTAGGAAACCGGCTGGATGACGACAAGGCTGGCTAACATCCCTAAGCTCTCAGCTACTACTCTATTTCACGTTGTGCAGCCTGAATTCTCCCCACCGACTGTCAGGGAAACTGAGGCTCAGGGCCGGTAAATGGTGGCGCCAGGATTCAACCCCAGGCAGCCTGACCTTGAGAGCATTCTTACACCATTAAAGGGCAGAACAAGAGTGACAGTATTATGGGTGCCACCCCCGCCCAGGCAACACCCCTACGGGCCAAGCCCTGCGCAGTGGGGGAGAGAAGACTGCTGCCAACAGACAGAGCCCTGGCCCATTAATGAGTTCTTTCTGCGTGCTGGGCTCTGCAGGGTGCCTCTCAGGGACAGGCAAGGCCCCATAGGACCCGCTGCTCCGCTTATCAACTGTGTGACCTTTGGCGAGTTACCTCACCTCTCTGTGCCTCGGGAGCCTCATCCGTAATAGCTCTCTAGCGTTGTGAGGACAGAACACACTGATTCTTAGAGGGGTCTCAGAGCTGTGCCTGGCATGTGCTGGGGGCTGAGATGTGCCAGCCGCCGTCATCTTCCTCACCATCAGCATCAGCCCTCTCTGGAGACCATCCTGTTTAACTCTCCCACTAATCTAGAACTTGGTTCGATGATCCCCATTTTACAGATGAGGAAGCTGAGGCTCAGAAACGTAGCCTGACTTGCAGTAAATTGGTAACAGGCCAAACTAAGATTCGAAAACCAGGCTGGAGACACAAGAGCCTGTGTTTTTCATCATCTTTGTTGTACGTCACAGAGGAAACTCTTTCTTTCTTTCCTTTACTCGGGGTTATTCACTGAGCATCTTCGATGTGCCAGGTCCCGTGCCGTGTGCTGGAATGCTGGCGCTGACCCTGGGGCGCAGAGACAAGTTTTCTCCTGCTCCTTCCTGAAGGGCAGGACCGGGGCTCCTCCCACTTCCCCGGCTGCAGCGGCAAAGGAGAGAAAGCTTTGACTGGGCCCCAGGTGGGTGGCTGTGCAGGCCTGGGGGCTATCCAGTCCCAGAAGCAGGCGCCCCGGGAACACATGCCACCCTGTTCCGCACTGGCTCTATTTACCCTCATGAGAAAGTGTACTTGTCCAGGCCTCGGTAAGACTTTACTTAGTGGAGTCTGCGAAAGGATGTCTGCAAGTCAAGGGTGGGCCATGGGTCACAAAAAGAGAGCCCACCGGAGGTCAAGAGAATCGAGGCTTGCTGCTGTATCCCCAACAGCTAACCGTGCCTCCCAGATATTTATTCAATGCAGAAATTCATGTCTCCCCATCAGACTGTAAGCTCCCAAATTAGCCTCAAGAAACAAAGATTTAAAAAAAAAAAAAAAGACGGTAAGCTCCCTGAGGTTAAAAACAGGTCTGCGTTCGCAGTCACTGGGTCCCCAGGACCCCAGCAGGGCCCCAACACAGAGCTGGGGCTCAGGACATGTTGAACGAGTGACTTTCTTCTAAGAAAAGAGAAGTCAGAGGGGGCTTGGCAGGCACGTCTGAGTTCCTCTTTTCGGGGTCACATACTCAAATGCCCATAGGAGTCCGCTGGGGACGGATTGGGGCCAACTGAACTGTAAGGCAGTTGGGCGGGGCCAAGCGGAGACTGCATGCCCTACACCCTAGGCATTTTTTTAAAAAGGTGGTCACCTTTGGACAACCAATCAAAAGACACCTACTCTTGTTATTCTCCCCTCCATCTTGGGTCCTCCATCGACTCTCTGCCCTTCCTTGTCCTGCCCTTTGCCCCAGGCAGCTGACCTCTACAGGCTGGATGGTTCCATTATGGCTCCCTCGCCCCCTAACTTCTGAACGGGTTTGGTCTGTGGGAGGCCCCTGCTGATCGGAGGGCAGGGGTGGGAGAGAAAGTGGGGTGTTTGCTCCCTATCCGCCCCGCCCTGTCTGGCTCTGCTAACTCATTCCCTCCCCCAGCCCCTTAGGCTGGGATGGCAGAGGCTTCTCCCTGTCCCCAGCCCCAGGGACTTCTCCAGCCCTGACCGGTTCCCCAAACCCTGCCTACTCCTCTGGGGATGCCTTGCTTTGAACGTTTGCACTGAGAAGTTTGGTTCTAATCTTCTTGGTTATTATCGGTAGTAGCAGTATCATTATTTATAAGCTACTTGGTCTTTTTTGCCTGGGGCAGTAAATGCTCTCTCAGTTGACCCCTTTAGCGTGCAGTCTCCTGCCAGGATCCTGAGTGTGACAACATCTGTAGACCTCATTTGGCCCTGGATTCTGGTCCAGTCCCCTGACAGGCCCAAGAAGTTTCCCCACAAGCCTCTGCCAAGGAGTCATTGATTTCTGCCTGTGCTGCCCCTTCCCCCCTCCCCTGTGCCCTCCGCCCCAGAACTGGTTCTTTACCACCTGCTGCTTTTACCCTTTGGCTCTTTTGAACCTGGACAACCTCCTTTTGGGTGTGCTCTGAAATCTCCCTCGGGAGTTTCCCCTGAGGCCACCCAGACCACATGGGCTGTTACGCAGTCTCCCCACCCCAGCATCCCACCCAGCCATACACTGGCTTGTCTACGTCTGTTGACTTTGTTCCTGGGCATGGGAGACCAAGAGCGGGATGGGACTGCGATTTTCTTGTAACAGTAATGAGTCACGTTCCCATTAACAGATAGACAGACTTAATGAGCTCTGGCGATAACTCTCTCATACATTTGGCTTTGATCACGGTGTTCGGTGAGTTCCCTCACACTCCGATCTTCTCCACGGAGCGCCCCAATATCGGGGACAAGGCTGCCAGAATCCCATTGTCATCCATACTGTTCTGCCATGGCCTGGCCAAAGGGGGTGGGTACAGCTCTGGCCCTGGTACCTTCTTTGGGTACCCAAGAGTCTCTGTCCCTCTCTGGAATGATTTTTCTTCTTTTGAAAAATGAGTTTGTTTAGATTGGGTGATTAAAAAAAAAAAAAAGCCTGGCATGGTCTGTATCTGGGCCTTTTTTTCCAAAGCACTTTGTCACGGCATTAAGTTTCCATTCACGTGTGTGATTATCTGGCTAACGCCCTTCTCCCCGCTAGACCCCGGGCTCCGTCAAAACCTTTGTTTCCCCTGGGTGCGGGGCACAATCTGACAATAGTAGGTGCTCAGAAAATGTGGGTGAAACGAAGGACTGCCTGATTGAATTTTAAAATATTGTCCTCAGCTCAGCAGGAGTAGAGAGCCCAGCTCAGCTACGCAGATCACCTGGGGACTCCGTGCTGGCCCCCAGCCCAAAATGAGACATTTAAGAGCTTCCTTGAAAAAAAATTTTTTTAAAGAATTCTTTTTTCCTCGTGGCCCGCCTGACTGCCAGGCCCCCTTAAATGCCCCGGGAATATTCCTCCTAGGCTGCCCTGGTAGAACAGCCCAGAACTCTGTGAGGCGCTGCACTGGGTTGCCTTTTTTTCCTGCTGCCTCATTCTAATAGGAACCTGGCGCTGGGCCCCCAGCCCCCACGCAGTGATGGGAGGCCCTGGATGGAGCCAGCAAACAGATCCATCTGGAAATAGAAAAATAATCCCAACACTAGCGGTTTTGTCTGGCCTCCCCAGTGGGGTGTGGAGCAGGCCCATGAAAGGGGCTTTGAGGGCCGGTGGGTGCGGGCTGGGTACCTGCGCCCGGGCCCCCCAGGGCAAGGGCCAGATCCTCAGGGAGCAGGGCCTGCGTCCCAGCTGACTCCGGGAGATGCCAGAACTCTGCAGGGCTGCGGCCTGAACTTGAATCCGTGTGACCTTGACTGAGTCGCACAGCCTGGCTAGGCCCCATGGCCCCTCTATTAAAAATCGCGGTCATAAGACCTCCGCCGAGGACTGGCTCCCTGGGCCGAGCGCGGTGCTGGGGGTGGAGAAGGGGCTGAGGGAATATTCGCAGCTACTGCAGCCCCCATTTCTGACTTGAGGACATGTGGTCGACCAAGCACTGCGCCAACCCATGGGGTGACCTTGGGAGAGCCCATGGGCCCCCGTCTTCCCGCCTGCGCCATGGGAAGTGGCCCAGAGCCCCAGTCCTGGAACCCAGCAGGGTGAGGTCCAGCAGCAGGCGGCCCCAAGGACCGCAGGAGACGCCTCCCCTCCCGCAGGGAGCCTCCCTACGCCTGCTGGGGCTGACTATGCGGGCGGTGGCTGGAAACGTCCCAGCAGCTTCCTAGGAGAGCCCGGGAGCGTCCACGGGCCTCCGCTGGTGCGGCTCACTATTTCCATCACTGGGAGGCTGGGCACTTGGCAGGAGGAGACTGAAGGGCCCCGAGACTCTGCCTGAGGCTGGCCCATCGGCCCTCCTTCTGCCTGCTTTACCTGTGGAAGGCTGGGAGAAAAGGAAGCCTGGGTCTGGGTTCCTTTTCACCGTGTTTGGTGTGTTCTTGGGCAGGTTATGTCCTTCCTTGTTGATGTGTCCCGTGTACGTGCTCCATTCATTCATTCATTCATTCATTCATTCAGTGCACATGCACTGAGTATCACCTCTTCTCCAGGCCCTGTCCACGTCCTCAGAAATGTCAATAAATGACAAAACGTTTCTCCTCTGTGGGGGCTGGAGGTAGGAGAGGAACACTGGCAGGGGAGTAAGTGGGGGTAAGGCCGGCGACAGTTCCGTTTCGCACGGCTTGCGTTTGTGGTGTCCCTGGGGCAGCTGGGAAGACCTACGGGGAGTTGCACAGACGGTCAGGAAGTTGGTGGGAGACAGCCGGAGCCAGAGGGACCCGCCTGGCCTGTCTCCCCACTTCCCCACACCCCTCTGTGGTGGCGATGGTGGTGGTGACCGTGTGGGTGATGGTGATGGTGGTACTGGCAACAACAAAAAGCATTTATCAAGGGCTCACACGAGGCAGGCCCCCGATAGGCAAATATCAAGTGATTTGCATATCTCCTTTCATTTACTTATCAGAACAAATCTCAGGAGTAAGTCTGATTATCCCTATTTTCAGAAAGAACTGAAGCTGAGAGGTGAGCGCCTTTGGCCAGGGTCTTGAGAGGCGGAGTCTGAGAGAGAGAGAGAGAGAGTCAGGTGTGTGGCTGTGTGTGGTTTACTGAGAAAGCATGGAGGGGAGCGGGGCCGTGAGGGCAGTGGGAGAGGGAGGGCGAAGTGAGAGGCTGTGGGCTCTGCGGCTCGGGTGCACGGCCCCCAGCAGCCTTGGGGACCCGCATATCAGACCCTGGCCTCCGAGGGCACTACTCTGGAGCAGGCCAGCAGACTTGGTGACTTTGAGACTGCGCCGCAGGTAATGGGGGCCCACTGCAGTGAGGTGATCTGGGCCTCCTGGGTCTGCAGCATCTGGGGGCTTCCGAGGGGCTTCTGGGAGCCGCGGGGGTTTGGTGAGTGTGAAGGGCGCCCCTGGCTAGAGGTTCAGTCCCCGCGTCTTCTGGCTCCTCTCCTGGCCTGTCCTTGGTGTGTGTGACTATACTGTGGGACTGGGTATGCGTGGCTCTGTGTGCGTGCACGTGCGTGTGTGTGTCACTGGGTGTGACTGTGCGCTTGTAGCCGAGGGTGTGATGGTGCGTGCGTGACTGTGTGCACGTGTGTGCACACACGCGGCTGGGCCGGTACGGTGCGTAGGTGCCCATCTGTGACTGTGTCCTCCTGCCTCTCCTTGTCCACCTCTCTCTCCCTTTCCCTTCCAGTCTCCCTGCCTGTGTCAGTTTCTGTGCCCCCGTCTTGCTCTCCTCTTGCGGTCTCTCCCTCTCTTCCCCTTCCAGCACATCTTTCTCTCAGGGCCATCTGTCTTGCTCACTTTCTATCTTTGTTCGTGTTCCTCTCTCTTCTTCTGTCTGACTCTGGCTTCTCTCTGCCTCTCTTCTTGCTTCCGGTTTCCTTTCTGTCTCAGAATCTCTCGAATTCCGCCTCTCTCTATCTTGTTCTGCCTCCATTTCTCGGTCTCTCTCCCTCTTTCTCTCCTTTCCCGTTAGTGCCCCAGCTGGGCCTGACCCCGCGTGGCCCGGCCGCTGGGAGCACAGGCAGGGACGGGTGATCGGGCTCCCAAGGGCTCGCTGCCCGTGGGGGCCAAGACACCTGATGCCGGCCTTCTGGGCTCGGGAGCATCGCCTCCTTAGCTGACCTCCTTGCTAGGCATGCACGTTCCCCCCAGAGGGCCAGGCTACGTGTGCGTGTGGATGCGTGTGTGTGTGTGTGTGTGTGTGCGCGCGTGTGTGTGTGCACGCATGCGTGTGTGGAGAGCAGGGGTGTACTGCCTGGCCCTTGCATCGGGGGAAAAAGGAGCCAGGAGATGCAGCCACTTTTTCTTCCCCAATCTTACTGAGATACGATCAACACACAGCGTTCTATAAGGTTAAGGTGTAGAGAGTCATGATTTGCTGTCCGTATATGTTGCAAATCGATGACCACGATAAGCTCAGTAAACATACTCATCACCTCCCACAGCTACAATTTGTGTGTGTGTGTGTGTGTGCGTGTGTGTGTGATGAGAACTCTTAAGATTTACTCTTTTCAACTTTCAAATATACAGTAGAGCATTTTAACTACAGTCTCCGCACTGACATGACCTCCCCAGACTTACTCATCTTCTAGTTCGAAGTTTATACCTTTTGACCACCTGCACTCATTTCCACCACCCCCTCCCTCTCCCCTCTGGCAACCACCAATCTGTTCTCTCTTTCTACGAGTTCTGAGCGCTGGCTTCTACGTATAAGTGAGATAATACAGTATTGTCTTTCCCTGACTTACTTCACTCAGCACAACGCCCTCCAGATTCATTCACATGGTCACAAATGGCGGGATTTCCTTCTTTCTCACTGTTAAGTAATATTCTGTTGTGTATGCAGAGATGCAGCCGCTTCTAACGGGCTTGTGCCCCACGCCGTCCCCCACCGTCCTGGAGCCGTGATCCCAGACCAGGCTCCACTTAGATAGCGGCCCTCGGCCAGCTGGATTCAAGATGGCAGGAGGGGTTCAATGGAGACCAAGGTCGGGGATGCTTCTGGACCCCCAGCTGGAGATACGCAGTCATCAGCACAAGCTACTCAGGACCTGGCCCTACAGGAGGGGAAAACCAATGCTCATGTTTTCCGATGGAGAGCCAAGGTGTGGGTGGAGGGGTGGTAGACAGACTCATTCAAAGTCTCACAAGATCCAGGGCAGGGTCAGGGCTCCAGATTCCAAGCCGGGTACTTTTTACGCGGCTCCCAGATGCCTCCTTGTAAGGTGTAGCTGTTCTCTCCCCTCAGAGGTTCTCAGGACCCTTTCCAGGACCCAGGAAGCACTGCACTGAAGCAATCAGTCCTCCCCAAGTACTCCTCTCCGAACCCCACCCCCCCAACCTGCCACACCCAGCTTTCACTTCCCACAGGGAACTTCCTCACTGACCCCACAGCCATAACCATGCCGTGCCCCGTTCCCCCAGGGTGTTACTTGGCTTTGTCAGCCAAGAGTCAGCCAGCTGCTCCAGTGAATCTCCCAAGATCGGGACAAGTAAGTGTGTGTGGGACAACGGGCTTGTGAGGTGCTAATCTGCGCTCTGGTCTGTGTACTTCCTCCCCTGTCCCCGGTTCAAGGGCGTGGTCGGCCCTCAGGATGTTCTGGTCGCCGGAGTTTTGGAAAAGCTGAAAGCCAAGGTGCTTGATGTTAAGTCCTGTGTGAGCTTAGAGAGGGGATGAGGCCGTGGGCCCCAGAGGGAAAGGGAAGAGGCGAGTGTCTCTGAAGGCAAGGAGGAGGTGAACGTTGGTATTAGTGAGTCCTCAAGTTGGTGGGAGACAGCTAAAGCCCCCAAGAGGTTTGCTCCAGGGTATCTTTAGGGAGGCTGGGCCCAACACATTGGTGTCTCAGCTTCATATGTTCAAAGCATGACACCAGGTCATTGGTTGTAAAGGGACATCTGGTACTATGAGACAATGAGTACCTGAGTGGCCACAGATGAGAGCAGGACAGAGAGACCTCAGAGAATGTGTTATTCTTCATAGGACCCCAAGACCTTTGCATGACCAGAACCATGGATCCATGGGGATGTAAGGGAGCCTCAGTAATGACAAACACTGAATTTCCTGCCAACGTGATGGCACGTAGACTTGAAGTTGGGTTTTAGTTTATTCAAAGAAAACAAAAGAAGGTCCTCTTTCTTATGCCCTGAGTTGCGGACAGAGATTTAGCCTTCGTGCATGTTGAATAAATGAGTAGGACAATGAGAGAGGAGCCAAGCCTCCCTCCCCGCCCCCCCAGCTAGCGAGGTCTTTCAGGAGACCTTCATGCTAAAGGAACATCTCCGACAGATGTGCCTTCCAGCAAAGGAAGCCCATGGCAGGCCATATATTGAGGCTGATGGGAATTTTCAGTCACCCAGATATGGCCACTCTGGTGCTGGTTCGCACTGGGTCCGGAGACAAACCCACCTTCTCTGGTTTCTCCAATTATGAGTCCCTGGGGCTCATACTACGTGAGCAAACATATTCACTGCCTCCCTTTCTCTCAACCTATGGGAGTGGGCGCTGATGGGGAAGCAGGGTACGGGCTCCCTGGCCTCAGCATCCTTGCCTGCACCTGGTGACGGGGACCGAGAGGGACTGGGCGGGGCTATGTGGGAGGAAGAGGGGTCCAAGTGAGCATATGGTCAGGAAAAGGTCAGAAGGCAAGCTAAGCTCCAGGAGGCTCCGGCCATGGAATGCTGTCCTTCCCAGATGGAGGAATGGTCAGCTCGCCCCACAGGCCATCACTGTTGGGAATGTAATCACCGCTGGGAATGAAGGGCCCCTTGTGTGAGGTCCTTGTGTGTCCCGAAGTAGGTCACAGAACTGAAGGATCACAGAAATCCTCGCCTCAGAAACGTAGAATCATAGAAGCCAAAAGTCAGTGCCAGGTAGGATTCCAGGATTTTAGAGCCTCAAGCCCTGGCATCAAAACACATTAAAAGTCTGGCGCTTTCGGCACAACATTTTATGGCTCAGGCGATCTAGAACCTCAGAATCATAGAACCTTGCACTCGGATGACCCTTAGACCCTTAAGGGAATCTGATGTATTCCCTGGTACAGTGTTCCCTTTTCGAAAGTTCCAGAAGGTAGCATTCTGCTTCAGATAGGCAACGAGTTTTAGAGCGAGGCAGCAGAACACAGGAGGCTTCTGTGTGGGATGCTTTTAGGAGTTCTGGGTTGTACTTCCTGACCCTGAATGTCTTTTGTCAGTGACTATCAGAGTTTGAAAATCAACCATTAGCCATTCTTTCTTTGGGTCTTTAAAGTCCTCTGACCTCCAAGGATCTACTTTGCTGTAAACGACTTCCCAGGTCAGTGGTCCTCGCGGGGCCTCCTCTATAAGAGCCCTGAGACGAGCAAGGCCACTGAAAATCCAGATGTCAACCTTGGGCCTCTCTCTGCCCCAGCCCTGGGACCCTCTCCCCACCCTCCATGCCTTCCTGTGCCTTAACCGCCCGGCTCCTGGCAGGAAACCAGCTGGCTGGGAGAGGCGATTCCAACAGCTCTGGGGCTGGCCATGGTGTCCAGTGTGGTCCTGCTTCTAATCCCACCACCTCCTTGGGGCAGGCAGCATGGGCAGCAGCCTGTAATTTGGGGGTGGGAGAGGGACACCCAAGTCAGCTTTGACCACGGGGTCCCTAGAGGAAGGGAGTGGTCCCGGGGCTTGAAGAATCAAAGCTTTCCTCTCAGCTCCCTTGGTGACCATGAAGATAAAAATATTTATGGACAATTTTCCTCACTCTGGGGACAGGCAGGCATAGAACAGGGCTGTTTTTTTCCTTGGCTATAGCTATGCTCTTAGGATGGAGGGAGCTGGGGCAAACACAGGTTGTTTACAAGGCCTGCAGCAGCCCCAGAGAGACACGGCCGCATACAGTTTCCCCTTTCTCAACAGGGACGTGAGCTTCTGGAAAGGTGCCCAGAGGAACAAGGGTGGGTTTCTGTCCTCTGTTAGCTTAGTTCTTGGTGGGGTTGGAGGGATTTTTTTTTTTTTCCCTGAGAGATGGGGCGAGTGTGTTAGAGTGAATAACATGTTTCCCATAATTTGCCTTTTGAAAACACAAGGAAATTTGCGTATGTGGCTGACACAGCCTGGGCAGAGAGCCTTCTGGAGAAGCCAGTCCTTCATTTCCCCACCGTGTCAGGCTGCTCAAACTCAATAAACACTTGTTGACTGAATGAATGGGTCATAGAAATGGCAAGCCGGAGCTGGAAGGAAGGCCCCATGGACATCCTCCGGGCCAAACTGCTCAGGTTTCAAGGCGGGGAAACTGAGGCCTAAGGAAGGGGAAGGGAAGGAGGCTGCACACAATTACAGATTTCATTGCTGCTGCTGCTGGTGATGATAATGGTAATAAATCATCTTTTCTGGGCACTGGGTGTTTTCCCATTTAACAAAAGCTTTCTCATTGGCCAGATTCCCAGCAAGACCACGGAGGAGGCAAGAAAAAGATTAGATTCCCTGTATCATGGCCCAGGGAAGAGAAGCTCAAAGACATTGAGCAACTTGCCCATTCATCCATCAAGGGGTGTTGTGGGGTTCAGCAACAAATTTGGGCTGTTTTTCCTTCACTCAGCAGATACCCCTCGCGTAAAATCCACCACCCACTCAAAAGGAGGGACCTGTCTCTGCCTGTGTTTAAATCCCAGCTCTCCCATGCACAGCGGCTGAAACAGCTCACTGTGCCCATCCAGGCCTCGGTTATCCCCATCTGTGATTTGGGGCTTGCACTCGCCGTCTGTTGTGCAGGCCTCCCCAACTGGTATGAGAATGGCATTAGAGAAGGGGTATGGCCCTGCTTGGAAATGGTCAAGCAAGAGGGAAGTCCCGATGCTAGAAATTTTGATGTGTCAGTGGAACCCTCCATCCATCCAAGGAGACAGCATTCTGATTCCAGCTCTCAGATAAAAATAGCTTTAAGGGGAGGGGGGGCAGCTCCCCAGGATATCTGGGCAGGATAAAAATAGCCCTCAAGAACAGCTGGCTCCTTTTCTCCACTTTGGTATTCACCCACAGTCTTCTGATGTCTTATTTGGTTTCCCAAGCCGACCTACCATCCCAGGCAAACAATCCTCCTTGTTCTGGGGCCAGGCGGTGGCAAATATATTCCAGGCTCTGGGAGTAGAGGCTTGGGAAGCAAGAAATATGGGTCCCATCCCAGTTCTGTTTACAACTCGCTGTGTGGCTTCAGCGAGTCATTCTCAGAGTCCCCATTTCCCTCGATACAGTGCTGTCCAATAGAACTTTCTTTGAGGCTGGGAATGTTCTATATCCACCCCGTCCAATACAGTAGCCCCCGGCTGCATGTGGCCATGAATGCTTGAGAGTTGGCTCGTATGACTGAGGAATTGAATATAAATCTTCTATTTTATGGAACTTAAATTTATTGAAGAGCCACATGCGGCCAGTGACTGCCATATTGGGCAATGCGGGCCATTAAAACTGAAGATGGGAAAGCACCTGCCCCTAGACGCGGGGTGGGAAGAATGGATAATGTGTGTATGGAGCCTGATGAGAGACGCTCACCACTAGTTCCACTCCCCCCGCCCCCTCCTGCCCTGTGGAAATGTGAATATATGAGTCCTTGAGCTGGGGAATCCTCTTTTGGGAACACATAGCTCCTCCTTGGAGACTGGAGGAAAGGGGGGATATGGTGGTGGGTAGAAGGCCATGGGGGCTTCTGTGATGGGTGGGCTGGAAGATCAGGGAGCATGTCTGAAGCCTAACAAGACCAGGTCAGAGGAAGGACGAAACTGGCTACAACTGCCCATTCCCCCACCTCCCACCTTTTTACTTTCATAGGCACCAGTGCTCCAAAGGGGTCTATCTTAGAAACTTCCTTTCTTTGCCTGGATGTGGTTAAGATCATGGACTCTTAGGGGCGCCTGGGTAGCGCAGTCGTTAAGCGTCTGCCTCCGGCTCAGGGCGTGATCCCGGCGTTGCGGGATCGAGCCCCACATCGGGCTCCTCCGCAGGGAGCCTGCTTCTTCCTCTCCCACTCCCCCTGCTTGTGTTCCCTCTCTCACTGGCTGTCTCTCTCTGTCAAATAAATAAATAAAAAATCTTAAAAAAAAAAAAGATCATGGACTGTTAGAATCAGATGGTTCTAGGTTAAAATTTCAGTTCCATCACTTACCAATTGTGTCTCCTTGGGCAGGTTGCCAACCTCTCTGTTTTGTGCCTGTAAAATGGGTAGAATGATGCCTGCCTTTGGGGTTTGTGGGTCATCAATGTGTTCACGTGCACGAAGCCCCTTGTTGTGGGCCCAGCACATATAAAGTGCTGAAAAAACGGAAGGCTATGGCCAATCTTATGGAAATAGAACCATTTAATTCCCATCTCCACCCCGACTGGGGTCCAGTGAGATGCCTGAGAAGCCAGCGTGGGGGTACGTCTGGAAAACCTTTCCGGTGCTCCTCGGGGTAAGGAAGGGACTAGGCATGGGAACAAGCCCTGGTGCCCTCAGATGGCAGATGACCCATCAAACTGTAGAGCTGGAAGTCATCCTGAAGTATTTACTGCTTGGATCTCCTTTCTGTTGACCCGGCCAAATGACAGTCTTCTGGGATGTGTCCAGAGGCAGGAACTCTGGAGCTGACACAAACCAATAGAAGGTCCCTCCTGGGATCTAAGACAGCTGTCTCTCTCTGACTTCCCACCCTTGGTCTCAGTACAGTCTCTGCTTTTTCAGATTCAACTTCCTTCTCTTGCTGCCCCAGGCTGGAGACATCTGCAGATTGGTCTTGGTGGAAATGCCTGGCCCAGGGACTGGCTCACCAGGTCAAGGGTAGGGGTCATCTTTATTGAGGGGGGAGAACGGAAACTTAAAAACTCAAAACCTGCCCCTAGGGAAGAGCAGAAGTTGTCTTTCATCCTCTTGTCTTATTTTGTGGGCAAAGGAACTAAGAGATCGATCTATCCATCTATCCGTCCTCGGCCTTGCTGGACAATAGTCATCGAGCACCCACGGTGTGCCAAGTTTTAGGAACACAGAAATGAATTCCTGTGCCCCAGGCTCACAGTCTGGTAGAGGAGACGTCCGTGCCCACAGTAATTATAGCAGTGTGGTATGGGTTATTACGTCAGGGCCGGCACTAGGGAAGGATGAGTGAGGTACGCACTGTGGGAACAAAATTTAATGCAGTGCCAAGAGAACTCAGTTATCAAGATTATTAGTAATGTATCGCAGTACTTCTTAAAACTCAAAATTAATGCCAGAAAAGCATGGACGAACAAAAGATAAAACTTTTCAATGAAGCCAGGATCAATATTAGTGATTTTTCCTTTTGCCTCGGGCTCCAATATCGCTTGGCTTGGCACCGTGTTCTGGGGGATGTATGTGGGCTGCCGTGGACAGACAAGGCAAGCATCTCAGCCAGCTGGCGGTGTGCTGGACTGGACTCCTATCGGCTTGCATGTCTCTTCCCAGCTTCTTGCTCGGGACTGCGTGTTGGTCGGTTGACATTGGTCGTGATGGGAATATTTACACCATGGTAACTGGCAGACACTAAAAATCAAGGCTTTCCCCCACCCTTTCTGAGAGCTGGTTGTTAAATATCTATCAACACATCATTATATCCAGCCTGCACTGGCAGTGGGAGGACCTTCAGGAAAGGTTTCCCAGAGGAGACACCTTCTGCGTTTTCCAGAATAAGAATCTAGAAAAGGAGAGAAAGAACGTCCCTGCAAATAAGAAACTCAGTATGCAAAACACCAGAGGAATGGGGGGGGGTGTGCATTGTTTTCAAGGAACTACGAGGAGCTGAGTGTAGCTGGAATGGGAGATGTTGCAGGAGAAGGAAGGTTCAAGAAGGCAGAGAAAGTTGCAGCACCGCGTGGTGTCCTGAGATGGAGCCAGATCGGGGTCTTTGCTCTGGGACACGACTGTAGACCTATAAGATGGCCGTGCTCCCTACTTCTGCAGTGTCCTGCCTACCAGACCAGGCCAGAGACGGCCATGGTGAGCTAGTAAATGCTTCCTAACGGGATCTCTACGCAGTAAGAGCTCTGATGTACAGCCATTTGCCAAATATTCCACCACGGCCAATGTCCTCTTTTTATTTAATTTCTTTAAATTCAGTTAATTAACATACAGTGTATTATCAGTTTCAGAGGGAGAGTTCAGTGATTCATCAGTCTTCTCTAACGCCCAGGGCTCATTACCTCAAGTGCCCTCCTAATGTCCATCATCCAGTTACCCCCTCCTCCCACCCACCTCCCCTCCAGCAACCCTCAGTTTGTTTCCTATGATTTAGAGTCTCTTATGGTTTGTCTCCCTCTCTGATTTCGCCTTGCTTTAGTTTTCCCTCCCTTCGTCTATGTTCCTCTGTTTTGTTTCTTAAATTCCACAGAGGAGTGAGATCCTAGGGTAATTGTCTTCCTCTGATTGACATGATACCCTCTAGACCCATCCCCGTTGTTGCAAAGCACCATGGCCGACTGCAAGCTATTTATGTGATGTTACTGAACGCTGAGTTGAGGAGAGATGTTCCATAACGCACCATTGTATGGCCCCTCGACCACCTACTTAAAATAGAAATAAATAACCTCAAGACCACAGGTAATAGTAACATGGAGTAAGATAACTAGAAAGAGATGAGTTTTGTGTATTTATTACTTGTATTTTCAATATAATTTATTCAATTATAAGTTTATGCAATTTAATTCTTAATGATGGCTTAATGGCACACAGAATTTCCTGAAAATTGAACCATCTGCTCTCACGAGCCAGTAGGAGGAGGTAGGAGCTGCTCGCATGTGTCCCCGGGGAGAAGAGATTTTGGTCCTGACTCGCTGCGTGGATGGGGGCTGCCTGATTCCCTGGGCCTCACATTCCCAACCTGGGAGACCAAACCTGCTTATCGCGAGGTGCTCTTTGCCCTGGTCCTCTGTGCGCAGGGACAGGGATCCAAGCCTCCGGGTGACCTCCCGGAATTCGCTGGGACACGAGAGCGTCAACAGCAAACACGATTCTCAGAGCGATTCTTGCGCTGGGAAAAGAAAAGCCCGAGGCCACAGTTCCACATCCTTCTCATTTCAAGAGTGTGTTTTATTACCAAGTCACTGGCACCCAAACTATCTGAGAATATAAAAAAATAATTATAGTAATAAATGCAACTTACATGGCTTGTACCTTTACTGTGTGCCAGATACTGTCCTAAGTGCTTTATACACATAAGTTCATTCAATTCTCAGATCAGAAGCACAAGGTAGGTAGTAGTTTTGTACCAACATAAAAGACGAGGATGCTGCTGTTATCACAATGCAGCAGGTGGAGAAAAGTGGTTACAGGGGCGCCTGGGTGGCTCAGTTGTTAAGCGTCTGCCTTCAGCCCAGGGCGTGATCCCAGGGTCCTGGGATCGAGCCCCACATCGGGCTCCCTGCTCCGCTGGGAGCCTGCTTCTTTCTCTCCCACTCCCCCTGCTTGTGTTCCCTCTCTCGCTGGCTGTCTCTCTCTCTGTCAAATAAATAAATAAAATCTTTAAAAAAAATAATTAAAAAAAAAAAGAAAAGTGGTTACAAAGAGGTTAACTGGTATACCCCAAACCACCCAGCTAGGGATTTGAACTGGAATTTGCTGTGAGCAAGGGCAGCAAGAAAGAAGGGGCAGGCTCGTGCAGCCCAATGCAACTGCAGAACACCCCATGAGCTTGTGGGGAGCATGAAGCCAAGACCAGCTGAATTTAACCGGATGGCTCACCTCACAAGGACTGATGCGGTCGGGAGAAAGGGCGTCACCACAGAGGCACGTGCTCATCACCCCCAAGTTCACAGATGAGTTCACAGAAGGGAAAAGGAAGTCCACGAGGTCCCACAGGGCTACCATAAGGCAGCGCTCTGACACGAGCCCCAGGGTTTCAACATGGCCACAGTGTGCAGCCAGCTTCCGGTGCTGGGGGGGCCTAGGGTTCATATCAAATCTCAACCATCCCCAGATATCTAGCTAGGCAAGACCCCCACATAAGAATCTGATTGAAAACCTACAGAAAATATGGAAAAATAACCCTCCATGACAAAATTGCGTGTCCCTAGGAGAGAAGAGTGGTACTTACCCATCTCTGATGACCCGCTAGAGCAGACCTACTACTACCACTGTGTCCCTTGTCCCTGAGCAAAGGTCTGTGCCTACAGTGGGGTCCTGCACGAATGACAGCAGTTAGACAGGGTTTGATGGCTGAAGAAGAATCACAGGACTCCTATCTGTTCTCTGCAGGGTTACAGAGTGAATTCACTAAAGTAAGAATGTTCTTCTCAGCCAAAGGCTGCTTCAAAGCAAGGGATCTGGAGAGGCCAACTATGAACTCCAGCTGTCACCTCTTCCAAGGGTGATATCAGGCTGCACTTCTGCTCTCGGATCAGGGACCGACCACAGAACACCTCAAAGCCAGGGAGCTCAAAATCGAGACTTAGCCGGGCTTTCTTATCCCTGGTTGGTCACACAGGCATATTCCTGCTGCGAAACCAGTGCCGACGGCAGAGCCTTCTGAGGGTCTCACCAAGACCAGGTATTAGACTCACTGCTATCCATAAACAATGCTGACAGTTTGGTACTAACCACGCGGAAGTGCCTTAGACCCACGGGTACAGAGCAACACCACGAATCATTATGGCCATCGGTATGACTAGTGGTCAATGTCCTGCAGTCACAGATCCTTCATCAAAGACGAGAGAAGCGTATCTAACAAGCAACAATTCAGATAAGCTGAAAAAATGGACCATACTTATCCAGGGCTCCACTCAGTAGGAAAAAAAGTTTATTGCCCCGGAGGAGGCACATGAGAAAATCTTAGAGGTTCTTGATGGTCATCAGCTTAGTGCGAACATTGTGGTATAATTGCCGAAAGAGTGAACATGCACACAGGTTGTATTAACAGGAGCATAGAATATATATGGAGGGAGGTGATAGTTGTGCTTAACTCTGTGCTAGTCAGATGCCACCTGAACCATTGAGCTTTGCTGCAGTCACTGGCAGGAGTTAGGTAACTGAAAAACTGAAATGCTTTTGGAAAAGACAATGCTGGAAGATATGAAATAGGTACCAGATGAGCAGTGGTTAGAGGAAATAAGACGGCTAAGTCTGGAGAAAGGATGCCTTAGGGGGTGGGGCTCTTCCTTTCAGAGTGATTTCAGCCATAGCGTCAGGCTTTAGCTGACTTCAGAATTGTTGTTCTCAATAGCCATTATAAAAGGGGCTTTGACGTGATGGTCCTTGGAGATACATGTAAAGAGCTCTTTACAGAACTGGGTTTTTTTTTTTTTTGGTTTTTGGTTTTTTTTTTTTTTTTTTTGGACGGGGGAGTGGTGCGTGTGTGCTGCTCCTCTGTCCTCACTTTGGGACAAGGAAGATCATCCGAAGATATTGCATTAGCCCACTTGCCCTGGAACTACATGCGAGCAGGAATGGACCACATCACGTGGTCTGGGCATGGGGTACCGAGAGAGCTAGGCTCTTAGAGTGCAGATTTTAGCTGGTGGCGGGGAAATGATGACCCTCCATCACAGCTGTCTGGGTCTGATGGCTGGTGTGCCGCCTGAAGACATCGTGGAACTGGGGTTGGACTGGACAAATTTCTAGCTTGTTGAAATTGACTTGGCGGGGGTGGGGGGTTGAGGGAGTGGTAGGGGGATGGGGGAGGAGGGGTTCCCCTCACCAGCTGGCTCTGACTGGCCACTCCCTGGGCTAGGAAGAGACCTCCCCCTGACTCCGCCCCCCCCATGCGGTAACCCTGATTCTGTCCTTACTTCTGGGTGAGCTTGGGCAAGTCCCTTCCCCTTTGGGATTTGGTTCTTCATCTCCAAACTAGAGGTGCAGATATCTGCCCTGTCTCATGGGGCTGTTGTGTTGAAACTAGCAGTGGAGTTGTTTGGGGCTGTGTGGGAGGAGGGGGTTATTGCTGTCATGTCATTGCCATCCCCTGGTTTGTCTGGTACAGACCAGAGTTCCTGTTCCTCTGCTACATCAGCTAGGACACCTTCAGGGGCTAAAAATGGCCTTGCCAAGGAGACACACTCTCGTTTTGAGAAAGGGGGGACCCCAAGTGATCGAGCATCTCAATAATGTCTTGAAGGCCCTGGTTCCTCTTCTCTCTGTCATCCTCAGTCCATTGGCCGTGGACCTCATTGTCACCTCATTGTGGCAAGATGACTGCAGCCTCTCCAACAGCACGTCCTCACTCCACAATGTTCAGAAAGAAAAATGGGGTATATCGCTGGAGTGTGTCTACTTGAAAAAGTGAGCAAAATTTTCCCAGAAGGCCCAAGCTTATCTAATTCCTCTCATGCCTCAGTGGCTGGTCTGTATCTGTGTCCACACCCAAACCACTCCCTGGCCAGGAGCCCCTCATGGTGGGCTTAGTCTAAGCAGGAGTCAGTCCTTGAGGCTTGGGAGGACACAGTCTTCACTGAGGGATGAGGCTGCTTGGATGGTGGTTGAAGCAAGGACGAAGCAACGGTGTCCGCCACATCATGGGGATGTCCTGGGATGAAGGTCGACCAGCTCTCAGCTCTGCCTCTACGCCCTCCCTTCTTCCCTCCTTCCCTTGGCCCTCCTTTTTTTCCTTCCTCATTCATCCCACACTTACTGAGAGCCTACTGTGGGCGAGCACTCAGTGTGCCCCTGGGGATTCTACAAAGATAATATACAGCCATGACCTTGAGGCGGTCCAGTTGCGTAGGCGTACAAGGCAGATAGATATATACCCTGATGGGACCTGGCACTCTAAGTGCCAGGCAGGAGGAGGGGAAGGCCATGATACAGCCTGGGGAGACAAGAGGGGCAGTGAAGAAGGACGTTCCAGGGAGAGGATGTCACAGGAATGAAGGCCCAGAGCTCTCTGAACTCGTTAGCGGCTTTGTTTTCACTCTCAGCTACGGGGGTGGCCCAGAACCCGTCACTAGTAGCCTGTTTGGTAAAGTCAATGGTTCCAGACACATTCTCAGGGAGAGTCCAGAGCTCTTAACTTGCCATAGCTCTCACATCTGGAAAATAGGTCTAATTCTTTCAAGGTTGGCTGAATGGATTGAAGGAGAAGATAGTTTTGACTCTCCATGGGTAGACATCCACGTGGGAGGCCTGACTTCTCACCCCAACTCCCCCATAGAAAGTCGCACATCCTGTCTATGAGCCTCAGTTTCCCCACCTGTAAAATGGGGAATTTAGGCTAGGCAGCTCTCGGGGCTCTTCCAGGCTTGAATTTCTTTTGGGCCCCCCACATGTGGGTCAGTATCAGCACTACGAAGTGGAATTTGGGTATCTCACTGGCCTCCCCCACTGGCCCAGGCATGAGGAAATAAAGTCAGACTGAGGTTGGGGAAGAAAGGCCCGGAGATGGTCTGAGCTGCCTGTCTCAAGGCAGATGCGCTTTGGAGAGCAATGGGTCCCTGGCTGACCTGCTTGGGCAGGGGGTAGACTATGTGGTCCCTGGGTCCCCACCAGGCCAGGAATTCCTATTCCTTTACTTGTGCCTGAAATGTCACCTGGGCCTGGCAGTCACTATCCACCCAGTTCCTAGTCTCATTGCCTTCTGCCCCACAGAGATGACCCAGTTCTGGCTGGCTGGGGAGTGCCCTTTCCTGTTCACAGACTAGGCAATATCTCAGTGCCTTCTGGACCCAACCTCGAACAGAACTGTTTCCCCAGTCACTGGTGTGGTGCCGGGAACCTACTTGGCAGAGAGACTGGGTGTGACGTGGCAGCAGAGGCAGGAAGCAAGGTCCCCTCCCAAGAATTCTTATCGATGTCTATGACTTCTCTTTCCAGCTGACCATGAGCTCCTGGAAGACCGCGAGTCTCCTTTCCCTCCCAACCTAGCAAAGCACAGTTAGCCCTCAAGAATTACTTCCCGAATTGGATTAGCGTTGAACACCACTCTCACACTCACAAGCTCAAGGACCCACGCAGATGATCATGTGTGATGCACCAAGTTTACACACAGAGTGAGGCTGTGGAAGAAGATACTATCAATCTCTATGGGCCCTAAGGGGTTTCCCATGGGTCTTTGCAGCAGCCCTTCGAGGAGCAGGGGTCCCTGGGGCTCAACATTGTACACTAGGATTTGGAAGTGAGATTTGGAAAGGCCTTGGTGCTCAGCCACTGACCCCCTGCCTGACCTTTGAGGAAATGCATCCCCTTGCCTGGAAATGGCTTCGTGGCCAGTGTGTCACGGGACAACACCCACACAGTGCAGGGGAAGGAGTTGGATAACTTCTCCACTCTGCACCCCCCTCCCCCGTTCAAAACCTGCCTGAAATCCATTCCCACGCTCCTGGCCTTTTGGCAACTCTTCCATTTGAATTGTCTTTCCCCATGGCTCCATGATAATTCAACATACCCTTCAGGAGCCAAAGGCCACCTCCTCCTGGGAGGATTCTCTGGTTTCTCTCCATCCCTTAGTTCTGTTCGACAATTCAATTCATCGGTAGCAATTATCACATTCCCCTTGTCTTATCTTCATGTGACTGCATGGCAGTGTCTGACGTCTCCCGTGCAGGCTCTCGTCCCTGCCCCAAGCTGCTGAGCATGCCTTCTGCCCACGTTACAAACGTGTGTGAGCCCAGGGAGCGGGATCGTGTGCCAAGTTCTTTGTCTTCCCTCCCAGAGCCGCAGACCCTCTTCCCTCAGTTTTGTACAGGGGTTTGCACACTGGAGAAGTTAAAGGAACTCATTTATAATTATTAATGGTTTGAGCCTCTATTGTGTCCCAGGCTCCATGCTGGGTGTGGGGACACAGAGATGCATCTGACAATGACAACACCATGTGATGTGCGCTATAACTTGGGTGTGGGGCAGGGCTTGAGCTGCTCTAGAAAGACAGGCAGCGAAGGGGGGCGGGGAGGGAACCTGGGAGGAAGCAGCCCGGACAAGGCCTGGAAGTAGCCCAGCTTGTCCAGAGCCTGGGTCCAGGCATCAGAGACATTGGGGCTTTGGGCCAGACCACGGAGCTGGGGGTGCTGACAAGGGTCTGCTCAGAACCCGTTGAAGGCTAACGTTTGGATCATTATGCTTCGCTGCAGAAGACAGGAATCAGACCACCTGGGTTCAAATCCCACCTCCACTAGCTACCAGCTTGGTGATGTCAGGAAGGCAGAAATCTCAGCTTTCTTGTCTGTAAATGTTGATAGCAGGCCTGCCAATAGCGGTGACCCTTAGCACATGCGGCACCTGGCTAGGGGGAGGTGAGAAAGGTTGCAAAATCCTTTTGGGATTTTGGGACCCCAAATAACTCTAAGTAGTAGAGTTTTAGAATTAAGGGGGTGCCAAAAGACCCCTAACTAATCAAGATACATAATATTTTAATGCAATACTTAAAATATATATATATATATATTTATTATGTTCAATTAGCCAACATATAGTTTTTGATGTAGTGTTCAGCGATTCATTAGTTGTGTATAATGCAATACTTTTAAAATGTCAAAACGAATGCAAAAAAATCCATCATGAACAATATATCAAAAACAAAACAAAACAAATCCTCCCCAAAACCCATCAATAAGAACAGGATCTACCTAGCACAAGGTATGCGGCTCCAAAAACCGCGAGCTGCGATTGAACTGGGAGTTCTCCACCTTCCCGGGCTAGGGACTTCCGAAACCCTGAGGAGAACCCGTGGCCCCTCTCACCCAGAAGAATGCTCAAACATGCATCCTCTGTGCACTTTTGGGGTGTTCCTGCACCCCCTGGGACTCGTCCACGTGGAGGTTAAGAACTCCAGTTCCACGTGGGGGTGCGGGAATGGGGAGGTTCCACGCGCCACCCAGCCATCTGCGGGTTCCCCAGCACCGGGCCGGGAGGCCCTCCTGGCCGCCATGGGTGCTCTGCCCCCTGCAGGAAGCAGTGCAGAGCTATGCCGCTTCTTTTTCTTTCTGGCTTGGCTCCCCCGCTACCTCCACCGCCCCCCCTCCCCTCCGCTCCGGCTTGGGACTTTTCCTAAAGTTTGCTGAAACCAGACACCTTGCTCCACCGAGCCCGCGTGCAGCCACGGTTTAAAAGGCCGCCTTCAGCGCCCCCTCCCCGCCCCCAGCGGAGACTTCAAAAGGCCCGGCGGGCGCCGCGGCCCCAGCACCTATGAGCCGCCCCCCGCGCCCGCGCCCGGAGCCCGCGCCGGAGCCCGAGGACGCAGAGCGGACGACGTTCGAGCGCAGGCGGACCGGGCCGGCGGCGCAGCCCCGCGCGCCCATGCCCCTCCCGGTGCCGCTGCGCTCCGAGCGCCCGCGCCCAGTTTAGGGAAGGGGACCCCGCACCCCCGCCCCCGCGCCCGCGCCCGGGGCTGCGGGGACCCATGAATACAAATGCCGTTAGGCGCCCGAGGAAGGACCGACCGTCCAGCCTCGCAGCTAGGGACCCAGTAAGTGCCTTGGGGCTCCTGGAGCTCTGGGGGTAGCGGTGTGTGTGCGTAAAGTTGCGCGCGTACGGGGAGGGGGGTGCACGTGTGGGGAGTGAATGCGTTTGTGCTCGCTTGCGGTGGGCAGTAGCGGAGAGCTGTGTGCAAGTAGGGGTGCGCCCGCGCGTGTGCACTTGGGGTGTGTATGTGGGGTGTGTGTGAACGTGAGGGTGTGTGAGGTGTGTATGTGGGAGTGTGCGTTGGGGGGGATATGGAGAGGCTAGTGTGCATTTGTGTGCGTGTAAGTACCAGTGTGCATGCGTCTGCGTGTGTGGAGTCCGAGTTGCATTCGAGTCCAGAAACCCCAGGGTGTGTTTGTGTGAGCTCAGGAGGAGTGCGTGGCCGAACTTGCATGTGAATGAGTGTGAGTGTATGTCTGAGTTTGGGGTAAGGGTGGATGTGTGTGGGAATGTGTATGCACCAGTGAACAAATCGCGGAGGCGGAGGTGGAGGGGACTTCTAATGCCTGGGCTCGGACTGGGGTTGTGGTTGTGCGAATTTGCTGGGCGTTTGCGACAGGGTCAAGGTGTGTGCAGTTGTGCGCTCCAGCCGGGGATCCGAGGGAGGCTTTGGTCGCCTCCTGAGGGTGTGTGTGTTTAGGGGGTGTTAAGCTACCATTTCTTACTGAATGGACAGGAAAGGGAAGAGGGTGACCAACGTTTAGCAAGTCCACCCACTATGTGCTCAGGGAAGTCTGTTCTCCAGGGCGCTCTGAATCTGGGAAAAGGGGTGAGTGTGTGTGTCTATGTGTGGTAGGACACTGATTGTCGCTGTTGTCGGAGTCTAGATACTGAGTGCTGGTCCCAGATCTGTCCCCGGAACACTGGATTCCTTTCAGTAGTAGTATCTGTCCCCTTTCTCCTATCTCGCCCCCCCCCCAGCTCGGGGACCTCCCCCCACTCCCCCACCCCCCAGTCTCACAAGCCAGAAGTCCCAAATCTCCGAACTGTGGTCGCCCTGCTGTGCAGCTTTGGCCGTCTCTTTCCTCTTTGTGGATCTCAGTTTCCCCATTTTTACCGGGGGGGGGGAGCGGAGGTGGGGGTGTCTCTGCGGGGCTGCGGTGGGCCGGCCGAGGCTGTGTGACCGGCTGCGGCCGGCAGGGGGCAGCATGGGGCAGCAGAGGGCGGCTCGGCGCGGGGAGGAGAGAAGGTGGAGAGCCACCGCGGGCCGAGACTTTAAATCGCCTTCATTTCCCCCAAATCCTTCCTTTTCCTCTCCTCCCCCAGGCCGGCGGGGAGGCAGCTTCCACCGCCTTCCGCGCGCCCTCGCCCGGCCTCGCTCTGCCTCCGGGGACCGCCAGCAGCCCGCCTCCAAAAGTTTGATCATCTCTCTTTTTGCCTGCTTCTTCTTCCTTTTCGGTGGAAGCAGAAAAAGAGCGAGGCAGGGGCGAGCGCGGCGCCGGGACTCCTGGGACCATGGGCCTGGCGCGGGCGCCCGCGGGGCCCCGGCCCCGCTGCCTGCCTGCTCGGGCGCCCCTGGACGCGGGGCTGCGCTGGGGGCGTGGGGGCCGCGCGCTCTGAGCCGGCCTGGCGCGGCGGGGCGGGGGGCTGGCGGCCCCATGGGGCGCGCCCACACTTGCCCCCCGGGCTCGGGAGCATGAAGTAGGGGCCCGCCATGGGAGCGGGATCGGCGCGGGGGGCCCGAGGCACAGCGGCGGCGGCGGCGGCGCGCGGGGGGTGAGTACGAGCTCGGGGACGCCCCCTCCCCAGCTTCCTGCTGCTCCAGCCCGGGGGAGGGCTGGGGTTCCCTGCCGCGCCGGACGCTTCCCCGGAATGTCGGCTTCCTGCCCCTTCCTGCGCCCCTTTAAGGCGGGCCGCCAAGGGTTAACGCGGGCTGCGCCCCCGGCCCGGCGAGGCTTGGCGAGCGCTGCCTGCCCTGCCGCGCTGGCCCGGCTCCGCGATCGCGTTGGGGCGGGGGCCGCGCTGGGGAGGGTCTGTGCAGAGCCAGCCCTGGGGTCGGGGTTGGGGGTGGGTGGTGGCGCCTGGGGCGGCGGGTTGGGGGCGGACGGGGCTTTGGGGATGCTTGGGGGAGGAAGGGGCTCCGTTTCTGCCTGTCTCGGTGTGTTCCGGTGTCGGTGTCTACAGGTCCCGAGCTTGTAAGTCAGTCTGTTCTTGTTAAACTATCCGCAAGCGTCTAGGTCTCCGGGTCTCGGCTTCTGCCCCTGTCTCAGCGTTTGTGTGGCTTTGCACGTCCCCTGCTTCTGGAAGTCTCCGCGTGTGTGTCAGTCTGTTTGGGTCTGTGCGTCTTTCAGTGTTTCCCTGCTTTTCTGGGGCCTTGGGTGGGGGGGAGGTCTCAGTTCCTGTCATTTTTCGTGTGTGAGAGAAAAAGTGAGAGCCAGCATGTCAGAATAGAAAGGGCCCAGAAGATCACCAAGTCATGGCACAGAGGCAGAGACTGGGGGCCAGGGAGGGGCAGGGAATCTCCGAGGAGGGACTGTGGCAGAGCTGGGACCCAGGGGCTGGTGGAGTAGTTGTAAAGAGTGAGTGTGTGCAAGAGCGAGTCACTGAGTGTGGGTGTGTGTGGGAGTGAGCAAGGACGGGAGCAGCCCTGAGGGCCCTCGGCACTGTGGCTCATGCTTGCTGCCCAGAGAAGCACAGAACTTGCTCCCTTTGCATCCTGCCCCCAGAAGCAGAGGACATTCCCCAGACGCTGGTCAGGGCTGTAGCTCCGCCCTACGCCACCATGCCCTGCCCCCTCTGAGCTGGAATTAGGGGGATGATGCCCCCCCTTCTTTCCCATGTCTTGGAAAAAGCTGGCTGGCTGAGATTCCCCCACCCCCCACCACAACACACACACACACACACACACACACACACACACACACACAGCACCAGTAAGCACACTGCTGACTCATTTTCTCCAGAAGACCCTGTGCCAGGCAAGGCAGATGCCAGTGGTTGGGCAGAAAAGTGGTGCCAGGCGAGCACCCCACAGTGGGGCCCGAGCTTTGGGCAAATGGGCAGTCAAGCCACTTTGAGGCCCAGCCTCTGCCTTGTCCTGTCTCGCTGCCTCCCTCACCACAGCACTGCCCAGGTCCTGTGCCCTCCGGTCCTGGTGTGCCTACCAGCCTTGCTCTTCTTTACGTCTCCCAGACCAGGCTCCGTGATGCTACGGAGCACATTGCTGGCCTCTTCGCTCCTTCCCTGTCCTCCCTGGCCTTTGGATGCTCCCCTTCCTGGTGCTTTCACGTGCCCTGCTGCCCCTCAGGTCTCACCTCCACGGCCATCAGCTCCCCTGGTGGGGTGCACTGGCTGGTGGGCTGCCCTCCCTCTGTCACCCACTCCCCGTCCCTGAGCACATTCTGCCTGTTACTTTGGTGGCATATTCTCCTTCCCCCGCTCTGTGTCCAGGGGATCCTCTCGGTACGCCACAGCCTGGCCCGGTGCACTGGAGCGCATCACCCGTTGTGGTGGAGGACTGACCACTTCTGGGGGAGGCAGGGCACTCCTAGGCGGGCGGCAGGTTGGAGGGCGGGGGGAGCCCCGCGATCAGTGTGACTCCTGATTGCCGTGGGAGCTTGGGCAGGCCCCTTGCCTCTGTGCTTCCCTTCTTTCTGATCCACAAAACGGGCAGCTTCATTCTCAGCTCGCAAAGTTTAGTGAGGACTCACGGAGGACCATGCTCGTATAGGGCTTAGAACAGTGCCTGGCGTGTAGTAAGTGGTCAATAAAGGGCCGCTGTTATTTGTATTATTATTCACTTCATCTTGAATGGACGTGTGAGTCAACTGGAAAATTCTGGGCTGCATCCTGTCCAGACAGATGACCTGTCTGTGTTCCCAGGGAAGAGGTATCAGGTGTGAAGAGAGGAGCCTGGGTGCGGCTGTCTGGGCACACGGTGGCCTGGCTGGTCAGGTGGGACAGGTCCATCCCCCTTTGCTGTTCTGCTGTTCTCAGGCCAGCTGCCTGCCCAGCTTGTCCCGTGAGTGCACAGCCAAGCCTGGAGTCCACAGGGCTGCTTCCCTGGTGTGTGCCCTGGGTCTCAGCTCCGAGTTCTTGGTGGATGTTCAAGTTGGTATGGGTGTCTTAGGATCCTATGTGTTCCCAGGTAACCAGGGTGAAGGAAACTCCAAGCATACCAGCTGTAGTCTGGCAGCCTAGGGGTCCCGCAGTAGCCACATTTGGTGTGCTGGCAGAGGGCCCTTTTCAGGGGTAGGAACACCTGGGTTCCCTTCCTGGAGGGCTGTGTGGCCAGGCTGTGCCTCCAGGGTCAGGTTCCCTGACGCATACGTAGGTTGCAGTCATCTCAGCTGCCTCCTGCCTGCTGTGGTCCCTGGGCTCTGGTTGTCCCGACATTCTGGAGCCCTGGGTTCACCGAGCCAAGACCCACGAGTCAGTGGTGAAAACAGAAGTCGGGAAGAACAAAGTGCTGAGCCAACACAGGCACTAAACATTATTAGCAGTAGCCTAAACAGCGTTGGAACGGGAGCAAAAGAACCGGCAGGGCCTCCCTCCGGGAGCCAACTTTCCAGGCCTGGAGCTTGCTTAGAGGGCTTGTTGGCTCCCTGGACTGTATCTCCATTCCTGTTGGTAAAGGCTGGACTCTGGTCTCTGGCAAATAGGAAGTCCCTGTAAGTGTCCAATTTCTTCTCCACGAGAGACAAGTCAAGTGGAAAGGACTGTTTGCTAAGTAGTTGAGTCAGATGATGGGGGTCACTGACATGCTGTGTGGCTTTAGACAAATCACTTCCCCTCTCTGGACCTCAGTTGCCCATCTCCACAGTGAGGGGATGGGACTAGAATCTGGCCTCTAGATGATCTCAGAGGACCTTCTCCTGCTCTATATTCCCACCCCTACCTCGGCGGGGTGTGAGTCGAGTGCACACAGAATTCAGGTCGGAGAGGTCAGTTGCATTTGTCAAGGTGAACGAATGGAGGGGCAAATATGTTGGTAACAGGCCTTCAGGGCTGAAATTCTTCAGCTAGAAACCATGGTGTTGGGAAGCTTAATTGAAGCAAAGATTCTGATCCCATCGCTCCTGTGGGTCTTCTTTCTCATGACTGTCAGGGATTAAAAATATTTCCCCCGAGTGTATCCTTATTCTCTCCAGAGTGATCACCTTGGCATAACTACAGCCAGAAAAATTGAGTAAGGGCATGTATGCTTCTAACGGCTTCTGCTCTCCACCTGGCCTCTCTTTATCAGCTTGGGAAGCATCCTAAGCAGGGCGGATGTGATAGCATACAGCGAGACACTCAAAGAGTGAGGGCTTGTGCCTGGAAGGGGCTGGGAAGAGAGGATGGAAGGAAGTGGGACAGAAACGAGGTTGTTGGGACACTGGGAAGTGAGGGGCAGTGTCTTCTGAGGAGACGTTCTCAGGAAAAAGGAGTTCACTGGTCCTCTAAGTCTGGGGACTGCTGATGGACAGAAAGCCCTGTCCATGTCTTCATTGCAGGACTTCTCAGAGCCTTTGGTATGCAGTTAGCTGTTTAGTTGTGCTTTGGGAATTGCCGGGACTGGGATGCAGCTCTTCCGCAGTGGATCTGGCTCCAGTTTCCTGGAGTGTCTACCTGGTGCGTGTGGGAAATAGTTCTGAAGAATTGTGACCCCAGAGCCTTCCCAGGGTGGCCTTGAAGAGGTACCTGACCTCCCTAAGCCTCAGTTTTTGTCACATCAAATGAAGCCTCCTGTCATTTCTTTTCAGGGCTGATGAGGCTGCCATGGGCTTCGAGTGGGCAGGTCATGCCGGCAGGGCCAGCCTCTGCTCTTCTCCCCAGGCAACGCCGGGGCAGCTAGGTGCTCTGACCTTTAGTCATTGCTAGTGGTGAGCCGGAGGCGAGGCCCGTGGTGGCAGGGAGGACTGGCCCCGTGAGAAAGGGCATTTTCACAGCAGCGGCAGCAGATTGGAGATGAGGGGGAGCTCAGGATGTTCCAGGAGCAGCCCTGGAAAGAAGTCAGAGGTAGCGAGGGCCTTTGGCGAGATGCTTTTGAAGTCCAGAGTCCTGTAATACCAGGTACCATTCATTTCTTCTATAAAGATACACTGAACGTTTATGACATGCGTGCCAGGTGCTGGGAATACACGTGAACAAGACAGATGTGGTTCCTACCCTTCAGGGACTTGTTCTAGAAAGGGAAGTAGGAAAATAGGCAATGGGCTCATGTGGGATATCTGCTGTGGTGAGGTACGTGCTGTGGGCTGTGGGAGGGGACGCCCAAGCTGGACTCTAATGCGTGTGTGGGAACTGACCAGGCAAAAGAGTGGTGTCAGGAGCACTTGGGAGTAGCGCGTGCAAAGCCCAGATGCCGGAGGAGGCTTTCGAGGGACCGCCATCAGCATCTGATTGCTAGTGCAGCTAGTTTGCCTTATGCTGCAAGTAACTGAAGACCCGATTGGACATGGCTTACACGAAGGGAGCTATTATCTCCGATATCAAGAGGTCTAAAGGAAAAGCAGTGGTGGGGATGACTAATTCAGCATCTCAAGTATCATCAAACATCCACTGTTTTTCCATTCTGTCAGCCTCACGTGCTCATGGAGCTTGTGAACCTCATGGGCACAAAATGGCTGCAGCAGCAGCGCATCCCCATTCAATAACATACAAAGGCTAGAAGAAAACCTTCTCTCGGTCCCTTTGAAATACTTTCCCAGGGACCCTAAGAGGCATCCCTCATATCTTATTGACCATGTTTGGGTCACGTATGCATACCTAAACCAGTCACTGGCATGGCAGATGGAATTCCCAAGATTGGCTTAGACTTACCCAGATTCGTTCAGTATCCTCTGAAGTCCGTGCCTCCCTGAGCAAAGAAGGGCAGGGGGACGGCTGTGGGTAGATAACCACCAATGCCTTCCACAGTGCCTATCAGGATCGCTATTGATTATAATTGCAATTAAGTTGGAATAATTGCCATTAAACAAGAGGGTGTGAGCTGGTTTTTCAGGGCACCCAAGGAGCTGGGAAGAACGCGGGGCGCCAGACATCAATTCCGGCAGATGGGTTTCCTGGATTACGTGATTCCCCAGAAGCACAGCATTCTAGCTTTCCTCTTGGAAATGGATCCGGGGCCTGTGCATCCCAGCCTTAGCCCGCACCGCCCGCCCGTCTCGGCTCTCTCTGCCTGCATCCCGGCCGGCCGGCCGTCTTTGGCCACGTGCCGCCCTCCCCTCTGCCCGCTCGGGGATCAGATGCCCCGGGTGGCTTCGGGTGTCGCCCGTGGCTGCTCCCACAGGAAGGTGAAATCGGATCACTGCTTCTGCCTGTCTTGGCAGGAGCCACCGAGCAGAGTATTAACCCTTCCGGGCCCCAGAGTTCAGGGGCAGCAGTGATGCCTAAGGAGCTCTTCTACGGCTGGCACCAGGCCGAGCCCTTAACATGCATGAGCTCATTTCATCCTCACGCCTGGCTGGTAAGATAGGGAGTGTCGGCCGGGCAGGAGGCAGGCTCAGGGAGGCTGAGTGACTCATCCAGGGTCACACAGCTGGTAAGCAACAGGGCCAGGTTTGCACCTGGGTCTGTCTGACTCCCCATTGTGTCCTGTTTTCTCTCCTCTCTTTCTCCATCAGCATGAAGCCAGGTAGGCAGCTTCCTTAGCACGTGCTGGTCCTGGTTAAGGGGCCTCCTCCCCCTCCCCCTCGTGTCTAGAGAGGGAGTTCTCATGGCTTTTGTCCTTTGAGGATGTCCGTCATCCAAGCGGACCAGTCTGGTCTTCCCACTGACCTTTCAGTCCTGGCTTTGCCACTCACTGGGCCTCAGGATCCTGAGTACAGATGGGGACACTGAGGCCCAGAGACGGGGAGGGGCTGGCCCCTTGTGGCCCAGTGCGTCAGCGGCAGATTTGAAGCTGGACCCCGGGTCTCCTGACACGCACGGCAAGGCTTCCCGCCCACTGTTCTCCGCCCTGTGACTCTGGTTTATCCATCTGTGAAAAGCAATGTTGTACTTGTGACGCGTGCTGTGTGAGCAGGTCCTGCCTCTAGAGGTTGCGCCTGGAAACCCCTGGAGCGTGGGCTACCCTGTGGGGTCCTAGAGTCTGCACCTGGCCTCCGCTTCCCGCAGGGGAGCCTGGCTGGGGCTGGGGGAGGCGGGGACTGGGTGATTTCCTTCCAGTCCCCAGCCAGATCTGGGCCCCAGGGTGGAAGCTGATGCCGCCTCTGCTTGTGTCTTCCCGTCTCTAGGGGGTTTCTCTTCACCTGGATCTTAGTCTCATTCACCTGTCACCTGGCCTCCACCCAAGGAGCTCCTGAAGGTAATCCTCTCTTCTCTTTGTGCAGGGGGTTGGGGGGGGGGGGACAAGGGAGGGCAGAAGAGACCTGAGAACTCAGGGCTAGGAGACAGCCATGCCCCTAATTAGAACTCAGTGCCTCAGTTTTTCTATCAGTAGAATGGAGCCCATCATTGGCAAATTCTCTCCAGGCTGGGAAGAGTGACATTTGATGTTTTGTAAGGGGCAGGAAGGGCTCAGTGCAGAAGCGTAGGAGGTGACCCTTTCTTTCCTACGGGGGCCGCTTGTTCAGTAAGCCTCAGTCATCCTGATTTGTCCAGTGGTTATACCAAGATCTGTTGAGAGGCGGCATGAAGGCCACGGCTTCCTCCCCTTCCCGTGAGATCCTTTTCTTCCCTGCCATCCCCGAGGACCCGGCCAGGGGGCCAGAGCGGCGGTGGGCTGGCTACACAGCCGCCCCGGGAAAGTGAAACCTCTCCCACATCTGTTTGTCAAGCAGCCACAAGGCCTCCTAAAATAGCGGCTCTTCCCCTCCTCCACGCTCACCCGTGTGCCGGGGCGGGCAGCCGGGCACTCCCAGAGCCCCTGTGGCCTGACCTGGCCGCCGGCAGGGATTGGGTCCCCGGGAGGGGAGGGCCATGCCCGGAAGAGACTCCGGCTGCCCGGCAACATTTTGTGCAAATGTCATATTTTCCGAGCTTGCTGTTTCCCCCACAAAGTAGGTGAACAGCTGTCCAGAGTCCTGAGTCAGGCAATGGGGGGCGGGGGGTGTTGGGGAGAGGCCGGAGCTGTGTAGAGCCAGGTTTATGTAATAAAGGGATCTTGCTGAGGCCAGCTGGCAGGGGTCCTTCCAGCTTGGCGTCGGGCTGCATTCATTCCCCTGTCCCCTAGCTCCTCGCCCCTGGATTCTGGATGTGTCTCCACCCCACTTTCCAACGAGTCTGAGGGGCTCCAGCTCAGGATAGCCGAGTGTTAAGAACAGAGACCCTGGAGCCAGGTGGCCTGGGTTCAAGTCCTGGCTGTGCCTTGTATTATAGGCTGTGCGACCTTGGGCTAGTTCCTATAGTGAACTTTTCTGACCCTCCTCTGTAAAGGAGGGGATAATAAGCAGTATCTTCTTTAGAGATGATGGAGAGAATCGGGTGAGACAGAACACATGAGGCACTTGGCACATCGGAAGGGCTTAATAAATACCAGGGCTTATTATTGCTGTTAATGATATTATTTACCTGCACGCTTGGGCAAGAGCAGTCCTTCTCCATCCCCCGTGGAGCCCACGCTGGTCAGAGGCCGCCGTAAGATGACCGCCTCCGCCAGCTCTGGGTGCCGGAGTGTGGGGCTTTGCCCCTGCCCTGGAGACCGTCTCTGGGGGGGAGGCCTGGAGACTGGCTGGTGTCAGCTTTGAAACCCACCTGCAGAGGACGGTCGCTGGTTGGAGCCTGGCCCGGCAACTAGAAGCGGCCATAAGCTGCAGCCGTGCAGGCCGGGAGTGGGGGGCTCTGGGGGCCGCCGAGGTGGGATGAGGGGAGGGAGAGGTGGCTTCTTGTCCTCCCTCTTCGCCAGCAAGTGCCTCCTCCCTTAGAAGCTGTTTTTTGTGAGTAGTAGTTTGTGCTAATAGGAGCGTTTCCACGATGAAAACGTGCGGAATACACTACCGAGAGAATCTTCGAGCAGTGGTTTCGGTTAGCTTAGCGCAGAACAGACGGAGGTGGGAGAAAGGAGGAACTCGAAATGAAATGAAGGCCGGCAGATCCTTAGGGAGGAAGGCAGGTCTCCAAGCCAAGCCAGCCCGAAAGGGCAGGCTGCGACTGCGGCCTTCTTACCTCATCGTTAGCACTTTGTGGCTGCCTCCACGTCCGGTTTCGCTCGTCTTACAGGCAGGGAAACCGAGGCTCAGGGGTCAGGAGGAGACTTGCCCAGAGGTGTCTGGGCAAGGATGGCAAGGATGGCTAAGAGCCCTATGATGTTGGCGCTCTTCACCACCCTGTTTTACAGCCGAGGAAACGGAGGCTCGGAGTCCAGACTCCCAGGTGGCTTTGTCTGGCTCTGAAGTCCAGCCTTCTGGCTCCAGAGCCTGCTGTGTATGGCACTCGTTTTCTCCCAGCCCATCTATCTGTCCATCCATGCATCTGTGCGTCCACCTCCCAGCTGCCGGCTGACTCTTCTTTTGGAGTTGGAGCTCCGGAGCTGGATCCTGCAGACACTGGCCGCTCGGCCAGCTGAAGGAGGTCGAATGACCCGGCGAGAGGCAAGGTCAGGAAGCCTTTCCATAAACACGCTGAAAGCCCTCCTTTGGCTCTGGCGAGCCCCACCGATGTAATTACCAGGCGGATGTGACCTGGCCAGGCTGCAGTCAACGTCCAAATGCTTCACCAGAGGACAGAGGTCGCAGGGATGCCTTGATCGCTTCCTCTGCTCCGTCCAAAGCTGCGCAGGGTGGGGGAGAGTCATTGGACATGTCCTCTTCCTTCTGTGCAGACAACAGCTCCCCCAGTCAGCTTTGGCCTCAGGGAGACCTGGGGGTGGGGAGCGGGCTGGGGAGGTTCCTGAAGGCGGTCAAACCAGTCAGGCCTGCTGGACGTCCTTACCGAGCTCCTGTGACCCGTCCACTCCTGTCACCCTGCTCCCTCACTCATGGGACTGCTTCCTGGAGGAGATGGCTTTTGAGACAGAGAGAAGGGGAAACATGTCATGAGAGGCAGCCTGAATGCCCAGTGTTAGCATCTGGTGATGGTCATTATCTTTGGTATGAACGGCTGTCATTTGCACGTGCTTATTGGGTGCCAGGCCCTTGTTTTCAAGCATGGTAGCTCATTTACTCCTCGCGACGGCCTTCTGAGTTTGGGACTACTGTCATCCCATTTAATAGATGAGGACACGGAGGCATTAAAGTCACACGTGAACTCAGGAAGTCTGGCTCTGGGGGTCTGTGTCGTACACGAGTCCATGCAGGGTCATTCACCCAGACAGAGGACTGGTTCTGACTCCAGGCTCCCGGTCCCCAGTGTGGGGCCCCGGGAGGGGGGTAGCTGTGGGTGGACTGTCCTCCCCGTCTGTGCACCTGGAGGGGGCTGGGGTGGGAGCAGGCCCTGACCTCGCCCTCTCCCCCTCTGCCCTCCCTCTGCAGATGTGGACGTCCTCCAGCGGCTGGGCCTCAGCTGGACGAAGGCAGGGGGTGGCCGGAGCCCCCCGCCCCCGGGGGTCATTCCGTTCCAATCGGGCTTCATCTTTACGCAACGGACCCGGCTCCAGGCCCCCACAGCCGCCGTCATTCCCGCCGCCCTGGGCACGGAGCTGGCGCTGGTGCTGAGCCTCTGCTCCCACCGGGTGAACCATGCCTTCCTCTTCGCCGTGCGCAGCCGGAAACGCAAGCTGCAGCTGGGCCTGCAGTTTCTCCCCGGCCGCGCGGTCCTCCACCTGGGGCCTCGGCGCTCCGTGGCCTTTGACCTCGACGTGCACGACGGGCGCTGGCATCACCTGGCCCTGGAGCTCCGGGGCCGCACTGCCACCCTGGTGACGGCGTGCGGGCAGCGCCGGGTGCCCGTCCCGCTGCCTTTCCACAAGGACCCAGCCCTCGACCCCGAGGGCTCCTTCCTCTTTGGGAAGATGAACCCACACGCGGTCCAGTTCGAAGGGGCCCTGTGCCAGTTCAGCATTTACCCTGTGACGCAGGTCGCTCACAATTACTGTACCCACCTGAGGAAGCAGTGTGGACAGGCCGACACATACCGACCTCGGCTGGGACCCCTCCTTCCCCGAGACTCTGGCACAACCTTCACCTTCCAGACCGACCTTGCCCTGCGAGGCCTGGAGAACCTGACCACTGCCGCGCCAGCCCTGGGGTCATGGCCAGCAAGCAGGGACTCCAGGGGGACTGCGGTGCCTGCCACACCCGCCAAGCCCCTGAGGACTAGCCCCACAGACCCTCGCCTGCGCGCAGCAGCAGGGGGCCCAACCCGGATCCCGCTGCCACCTGCCAGGCTGTCAGCCAGTGGCGTGCTCCCGCCCGTGCCCCTGGCCTCTCCGGCCAGCTCCACCACAGCTGTCCGGCCATTGCGGAAGGGCGCAGCCACCAAGATCCCCAAAAGTCACCCAGCCAGGCTTTCAGCCCCTTCTCCTTCAGGAGGCCCTGTCAAAAACCCCCGCCCCACCCAGAAGGCAGCTCAGCCCTCCTTCACAACATCAGCCCCACCCACCAAGAAGCCAGTGCCCCCCACTTCCCACCCACTTCCTGCCAAAGCCCCCCGCCCCTCAGTGAAGCCGATCCAGAGGACCCCGGTGACGCCCAGACCTCCGCTACCCAGCGCTCGGCCCCCACTTCTGGCCACTGGCTCCTCCAAAAAGCCTTTTCCCCCAGCCGGCCAGACTGAGGCCAAGATGACCAGTCATGCCAGTGAGGCAGCCCCTGCCCGCGCTGGCACCCACAGACCTCCCCGACCCACTGTGTTGTCCCTGCCACCTGTCCCCCGTCCTGGCTCTACCAGGATTACCCCAGCAGCCACGACGATGCCTCCCACCCTTGCTCCTGGCTCAGCCCCCACCAGAAGCAAGAAACCCTCTGGATCAGAAGCCACAAAGAAAGCCAGACCCAAGAGCAACCCCCGGAAGCCCGTCCCCCTCAGACCTGGGAAGGCAGCCAGGGATATCCCGTTGAATGATCTGACAACCAGGCCCAGCCCCAGACAGTCCCGGCCCAGCCGGCCAACCACCCCGGCCCCAGCATTGGCCCCAGCGCGATTCCTGTCCTCCAGCCCCTGGCCCACGAGTCATAGCTATTCCTTCTTCCACCTGGCGGGACCCACGCCTTTTCCGTGGCTGATGGGACCTCCAGGGCCCAAGGGCGACTGTGGTTTGCCGGTAAGATGGGGTGAGGGGTGCATGTGGCTTGGGGCTCAAGGGGGTGGCAGGGGCAGTCAGGGCAAGTGGCTACTCCTGGCATTAGGGCAGGGCCGGAGAAGCAACTCAGAGCAGGGAGGTGGTTATGGGCACGTGTCAACTCGCATGCAGGTCCCCTGTTCTACCTCCGCTGGGCTCTCGATTGCCCGCTCTGCTGTGATCCATGGTGCACCGGGGCAGCCTTGGGTTTGCTGGCCAGCACCCGGTGAAGACCACCCCCAGGCTTGGGCGGGCCCAGGCCCCAGGTTGTTCTTTGCTAACCCAACTGCGAAGGTCAAGTGGCTTAAGGAAAACCTCTAGCTGACTGGCCCCTAGGTCATGCGGTCCCCAGAGTTTAGCTCTCCTGACTCCTGGCGGAGAGCTCCTCCAGCCCACCAGCTAGTCTGGGAGCGCTGGACGAAGGTCACACATGGGTAGTCCTGAACATGTTTTGTTTGGCACTTGCAGCATTGTTTAAAAATATTTAATAAGTTACTAACATTTTAAAAATGTGAGAGATTTCTTATGAAAGACCTGGTGACCAGCTTCTCTTGGAAGGGGGACAGATGCAGTAGCCCCTGGCCTGCGGCCCGGTCAGATCTGCCCCTTTAGACAGGACAGTCCTCCTCCCGTGTGTCCCCACATCTCCCAGTCTGGCCTTCCAACCCAGTCCTTTCCCCTGTGTATTTTACCTGCCCCGCTCCTATAGATGTTTGATTTGTGGCCCCTGTAGAAGAGTTTGGGGTGAGGGGGGTCAGGGTGGGCCTGAACAGTCAAGGAAAGGAGAAAGAACATTCCACGTGCAGAAGATGTTCTCAGGCCCGGTGCCTCCAGCATGCCTGGGACTGTCTCCAGGGGCAACGACCTTTCTGCAGCTGGAGGCCAATTCCTCCGGGCGGGGAGTGGAGGGGATGGAGTTTCCAGAAAGCTCAGGCCTCAGCTCTGTTCTCCTGCCTTGGAGATGACCACCGTGTGGTTTTCACCTCCCTGAGGCTGGGTTTCCCTCCAGGCTCTGTGTTTGAGGTTAGGCTCCCTACAATGTGGAGACGGTGGCAGATGCTGGGAATTCCCAGGCCTTACAAACACACTTAATGAGTTTTAATAATCATTAGGAATAATATTTATTCAGCCTGTCTCCAAGGGGACTGAGAGCCCGTTTTTATTATAACCATATTGTAGAACTTATGGAAATTGTATGCATTGCTTTGCAATTATGTCAACGCTCTGCTCAAGTCCTATACTCTGAAATTGTCAGGGCAGGAGGTTGGGAGTGGAGAAAAGAAGGACCCCTTCTCACCCCTCCAGGCTGCCCAGCCTGACTCAGGCACCGGCTGCCTCTGACCCCTGACAGCTCAGCTTCCCAAGCTGTGTGGGTACTGGGCTTACTGGCCATGGGTTTAAAAGGGGATGAATTGTCTCCCCCGAGAGAGGGTGTGCAGCTCAGGGTCTCCACCCCATCCAGTGGAGGTCAACCCTGCCTCCTCAGGCTGTGTGTGGTGTGGAGAGAGGACAGCCATGTCCAAACCAGCACAACTGGAACAGGGGCGATTTTTTTAGGGTATAGAATCTGCTTTTGGGCCTGTCGGATGTCCGGGCCACGTACCAGGCGATGTGGGTCAGCAGCGGTGAGGCCTCACTCCAGATCCTCTTCTTGAGCTTCCCCGTGATCAAAGAATGTGCTGAAGTCAACCTGTTCAGTAGATGGGTGCTTAGGGATCATTCCATTCGACCCTCCTCACTAGGCAGGTGAGGAGCCTAGGGAGTGTGCCCAGAAAGGGCCAGGACTTGCCCAAGGGCACACAGCGCATGGGAGGTGGAGTTGAAGTTTATGCCCCAGCTCCAGATGCCAAGACTGGCACATTCCATTCCACTCCCCTGAGTGTCCACTCTGAGACTTTAAGACTCAGGGCCGGGAGGCTAGTGGCTTCAAAGATGTGTCAGGCCATGTCCTTGGCCTCAAAGGAAGATCTCAATATCTTAAGAATCGGTTGTTTCTATACCTACCAGATTTATGAGTTGCATGAGTGGAACCTTCCTTTAGGACCTCCCAGGACCTGGTTCAGGAGGGCTGAATGAGTACGCTGATCCCTGCTCCACAGATGAGGGGATGGTGGCTAGAGGGACAAAAGACTTGGCCAAGGGCACCTAGCATGTTCTTGCAGGAACTGGGGTACGACTCTGGGTGTCTGATGTCCAGAGAGGCCATGGGCTCTCCCTACTCCTCCAGCCCTGGAGGGCCGAGGGCAAGAGGGAGGACATCAGTCTGCTTGGGTAGCAACCTGCCTCCTGTCCCAACCTGTCCCCTAATCCCACCCTCCCTCAGCTTGGAACCTAGCCTCACTCCAATAGGAACCCAAAACACTTGGAGAAGCCTTGTCCAGCCCACCACGTGGCAGGTGGCAAACTGGTCATTTATATTTCGGCAGAGCCCAGAAGTCCCATACGGAAGTGGGATCTCTGAGCGGCAGTGACAAGGGCTGCGGCTCCTTCTGTCTCCTCTTATCTGCCTCCGACCCCCAGACACATTTAGGATCTAGTCCCAGCAGAGCAGAAGCTGTGCTGCCCTGGGTTGGGGGCTTAATTGTTCCCCGTCTGGGGACATGCAGACCTGGGTTCCGATTCTGACCCCACCCCTTACTAGCTTTGTGGCCCTGAGCCACCCTAAGCCTTGGTTTCTGCAGACTGTAAGTTAAGAATAGCTCCCATCTCCTGTGAGGAAGCGAGTTGGGTGATCTCCAAGGCCCCTTGGAGATCTGTTTTTGCTGGGTGACTTTGGGAACTTCTTTCCTCTCCCCAGGGCTGTCTCCCCTCTCCGACAGCTTTGGAAGAGCTCCCTCCCCAGAAGTAAGTGGGACCTCCTTTCAGAGCCAGAGAGGGGTGCTGCGGCTGGGTCTGACGGGTTCCGCGCGGTCCCGAGGGGCAGCAGACGGACTGGCAGAGGCGGAGACAGCTCTGGGCCCCGGGCCTGCCGGCAGTTGTAGCCACGGAGCGAGGGAGCTCTGTGGGAGCCCCGGCAGCGGGGGGAGCATGGAAAAGCTGAGCCGGGCCCCGGGTGAGGAGGGGCAGGGAGGCTGCGGTTCACAGAGACTGCACAGAAGCTGCACAGAAGCCCCACGCCTGGAAGGAGGCGAGTCAAGGCCTTATTTATTCATGATCAGGCCGCTGGCATTTGCACTCGCTTGCACTTTTTGCAAGCGTCACCTCAGGGAGACCCGGATGAGGGCCTGGCCTGCAGCAGATGCTCTGTGACTGTCTGTGAAATGAATGAAAGAATGTGACCTTCACAGGAAAAAGGTTGTCTTGACTCCCAGGCCAGGCTCCTTGAGGTTACACAGATGTCTGCTGCTGGTGGGTCAGGAGGCCGCGTGGAGGGTAACAGGGCACAGACTTTGCATTTGGAGTGACCTGGGTTTGAACCAATCCCTTAACCAGCCATCCTTTCATGCTGTCAGCAAATGTGGATTGAGTGCCTTCTAGAGGCCAGGTGCTGTGTGACCTTTGGCAAGTCACCTAACCTCTCTGAGCCTTTGTTTCTACCTTTGTAAAATGGGGATATGGTACTATGTACGTTTCCAGAGTTGTTGTGTGGATTGAGATGAGGGACATAAGCACCCAGCATTAGAACCTGGTTCCAGTGGTTGGTTGTGGCTGTTTACGGACATGCTGATGGTTGAGATGGGGGTATCGCTGCATTAGGAGGACCGGCGTGTCTGGACCCAGGAGGGCCTTCATACTGTTGGTGGTTAGGAATCGGGGCTAGATCTTGAGAAATTCACCCCTTACCCTAGTTATCGTCCAGAACCCAGGAGAACGAGGGCTGTTTTGCTTTGTCTTTAGCGTGTGCTTTTGAGCTCCTACTATGTGCCGGGCTTTGCGCTAAGCAGTTTGCGTGCTGTATCCTGCAGCTTCACGTGGGGGACAAGGTAACTGAGGGGAGTTCAAGGCAGGGGCTGTTTGCAGAGGCGTGGGCGGCATCAAAGGAAGCAGCGGGGCTGGCAAAGCACACAGGTCTGACCTGAAGTTATAAGGGGAGAGGACGTGTGACCAGAACCCAGTGGGAGTTAAAGTGTGAACAGTAGTCAGTAGTTCCCCCACCGGGCAGGGAGAGAAATACCCCGCCCACTCACTCTGTGCACCTTTCGGTCTCTTGCTGGGACCTCCCATTGGCCAGACCCAGCCAGAAGCAGAGAGCAAGAAAGCGTGAGACTGCAGCCTGTAGGCTGGGTTCCCAGGGCCTACAATAGATCGGGGGAGCAAGTGGGGCTAACCTGCACCCGCATACATTATCTTGGAAGCCAGGTGTTGTATCCCCATTTTGCAGCTGGACAAACTGAGGGCTGGAGGCGTGGGGAGATGATGTAATCTGCGTAAAGCCACATGGAGGAGCCCTGGCTGGGAGGTCCTTCCCTAGGACGGAGACTGGGGGAAAAGGCTCTAATTCTTGGGAATAACGGTGCTCTCAGATGGTCAGAACTGGGAGGGCCCTTTGAAGTCTCCTGCTTCTCCCCATCAAGCCTCCGGCACCGAGCAGAGGCCCAGAGACCGAAGAGTCCTAGCACAGGGTCACCGGCAGTTAGAAGCACACGCGGGCCTGGACTCAGGTCTCCCAGACCCTCGGCCTGTGGCACCTCTCTGCTTGCTGCCCCGGGGCCGTGCCAGCCAGGACTTACTTCTCTCTGCAAGGCTTGGCAGGCGGGCTGTTGCAGCTGGACACAAGCATGGACTTGTTCCGTGGGACGGGGTTCCCCTAGGTCCGGCTGTCGGAGGCCAGGACCCCCGGGGGAAGCCCAGAGCGGCCTCGTGTTTGTTTCCATGGCTCTGTTTGTGTGAGCCCCGGAGCCCGGGCCTCCTTCTCCTCCCCCAGGCAGGCCCGTGGCCCCCGCTCCCCTCCCCCTTTGCTCTGGGCCCTCTCAGAGGCCCCGTTGTTTGCAGCGTGGAGTGGAAAATCCCACCCCGGCCCTCGTGAATCATCCCAGAGTCACCCGCTCAGGCTTCAGGCCCTGGAAAGAAATGGCAGCGTTTTTCCACTGCGTGGAGAATAGGCAGGGTCTCGAATCAGGCGAGAGGGGGCAGGGGGCGCCCACCCTCATTGCCCACGGACAAAGTAAGTCCTGAATGGGGAAGGGTTAGGCTGGGCAACCGGGTAGCCCCGGCCCAGGGTTGGTAGAGGAGAGCCTGGCTGGGCCTGCAGCTGGGGGCTGGGCTGCCATGACACGGAGCCGGGCTGTGGACTGACATCACCAGGCTGGGCCGTGGGTCCCAACTGGCACTTAGAGTCTGCTCTGCAGATGTTGTGGGTGAGGTCAGACTCCCAGCCTGGATGCCCCTGTTTCTGGGGCAGAAGAAATGCCAAGAGGGAGTGTCCAGGCCTCCACGGCGGCTGCCCTACTGGGTCCCCGAGGGAGCTATACCTCCCGGAGACTGTCCCCTCCCTGGAGCCCTGTACGAGCCCTGCACGAGCCCTGCCTCGCTGGGCCTCAGCCTTCCTCTCTGTGAGATGGGCATGGTGTCCTCCTTTCCTCTCCTGCCAGATAACCGGAGAAGGACGTCACGGCCACCCTGCAATGCAGGAAGGGCCCCGTGTCAGGAAGGTTCCGGGATGCTCATTCCACAGATGCCTGCAGAGGGGAAGGGCCTTAGCCAAGGTTGCACACCGAGTCAGGACATACCTAGCCAAGACTCTGCGTGGAAGCTGTCCAGGGGAGGAGAGCAAATCAAATGTCCTGGACTGAATCCAGGTTCCGCCTGTTAGCTGTGTGGCCTTGGGCAAGTCGCTTTGCTGCTCTGAGGTTCCCTTAGGTTTTTCATCTACTAAAAAGGCGGGGTAATGATACTACCTATAGTCATGCTTCGCCTGAGCCCCTGCATTTCCCTTTAATTCTGGGTCACCTGGAAGAACAGGGCTAGGGAGGGCCTTCTGGAAAGGGAAATCTTTGCTCTTCCTGCAAAGCCCATGCCAAGGAGGGCGGTTTAAGATTCTGAGTTGGAGAGCCTCCAGCAGCTTGCTTAACAGAAACAACAGCTAACTTCTTGGGCGTGAACTGTGTGCCAGGATTAGCACTTTTTATAGATTATCTGTCGGCTAGGGGCCGTCATATCCTCATTTGACACTTCAAGGATGAAGGCTTGGAGAACCGAAGTAGCGTGCCCAGAGCCACCCAGCTCATAAGTGGGGGGTGCCCAGCGTGAACCCAGGTCCCCAGTCTTAAACCACACTCTGCTGCTCCCTGGGGAGGAGCGGAGAGGAGCCTGGCCTTGAACCCCTGCAGGAAGACCTGAGAACTAGAGACAGAAGAGTAGAAACATCCACCCAGCCCCCAGGCTCTGCATGGAAGGAAGACAGCTGCCAATTTGGCCAGAGGTCCCTGGAGGCTCAGAGGTGTCTGGGACTTGCCACCCCCACCCCAGGCTCTTTCCAGTGCCCCTGGGGCCTTGGTGCCCATATCTGCCTGTCTGGATCTCTCTTCTGATCTTTATTCATGGACGAGCAAGCACGTGGTGTTCACAGGCCAGAACTGTGAACCGAGGCTGCCCAGCGTGAGATCTGGATTAATTACCAGCCAACCCGTACTGGGTTTTCAACACTGATTTTAACTCCGGGCAGAAAACCTGGAATCTCGTTGATGGTTATTTGAAACAAATGAATTCCCCAGGCCTCACACATCCTCGAAAGCCAGGCTTCCTTCGAAGGCTCCGTGTTCAGTTCTTCACATCAGGCACTCAGTTAATCCTCATTTATGCCTTCAGGGGGGATGGGGCAGTGGCTTTTGAACCCAAGGGGACCGGGCGCAGTGGACACTCCGGCTGAAATGCTTACACAAAGTCTCCAGCTATTAAGTGGCAAAACTAGGATGTGAACAAAGGTTAGCCCTCCATTTAGTAAGTCTGCTTGGCTGCCTCCCTTCCATGCTGCAGGGTTAGGCCTTTCTCCTCTGGGAAATAGGGAGCCATTGAGTGTCGTTGAGCAGCGGAGTGCCTTGGGAAGATGAACAAGGCCGTGTGGAGGAGAACAGGAGAGGAGAGACGGTGGAGGTGGGGAGACCAATGACGGGGCTGCTGCAGGTTCTCAGGGAGCAGTGATGACAGTTGGACCAGGCTGTGACCACTGGGAGAGATGGAACCTTTGAGTGATGATTAGACCCCAGTCACTGTGTTAAATGTTAACCATCTCATTTCATCCTTGTGACAGTGCTGTGAAGAGGGTGTTATTGCCCCCATTTTATAGGCACAGGCTGGCTAAAGAACTTGCCCAAACCCAGCTGGTGAGTGGCAGCATGGGCTTTGAACCCAGGCCCGTCTGATGCAAAAGCTTTTGCCTGTACTCTTTATGCTGCACTGCCTCTCCACCATGTAAAGATGCTTGGTGTGACCTTGGACAAATCCCTTCTCTGCTCCGGCTCTGCAGAGAACTTGGCTGAGCTCTGAGGTCTCTTGCTGTTTTATCTTATCAAACATTTAGCTGAGCCCTGGGGAGAGAGAATTAGTTCCTTTGAGGAGACCATGGTCTCGTGGGAGAGACAGGCTTTAGGGCGGGCAATTCCCTAAATAATATATAAATGAAAAATGGGAAGAGGGGACTTGACCTAATCTGGGGGAGGGATCAAGGAAGGCTTCCTGAAGGAGGTGGCACCCTGGGTAAGTTGGCTGAGTAATAAAAGGTGAAAACTTCAAAGACCAAGAAACAGCAGCTGCAAAGGCCTGGAAGCCCCAAAGAGCATGAGTTCCTTAGGCAGGGACCTCAGAACCCCTCTTCTCAGCCGCGGAGAGTCCATGCCCAGAGCTCTGGCCGGGCGTGTGGAACGACTGCTTGAACCCATTCCCTGCTGCTCCTTGGCACTGACGCTGTCTTCTTGCTCTTTCCTTCAGGGTCCCCCTGGGCTGCCTGGGCTCCCTGGACCCCCTGGTGCACGGGGGCCTCGGGTAAGTGATCACACGCTGTCCTTTGGGGGTCTGGTTGGCTCTTTGGCCTATGTCCCACTGCCCCTGAAGTTCCAGCCTTACCGTGTGTCCTCAGGCTGTTTCCTGCCCCTCATGGTCCCCATTTTCCACTTGGTCCGTTGAAGTGGACTTAGGGCCCTTCGGGGGCGCTGTGTGGACGGGCATGGCATAGGGACAGCAACGACCTCTTACAGGGGTCTCAGGTGTTCATGGCGGGTATCACCCTTGGCAGCCTGGAGTAGAGAAGGGGTTTCTGCCGACCACATCTCCTGAGCTGATGGGTTTCAGCGTTTGTCCAGGAAAAAAAGCTGGCCTGGGAGGACACGGGCCTTGTAGCCCTCTTCCCAACTCTGCAGGGCCGTCCTGGGGTGGGGATGCCGACACGGGCAAGGTAGGGGGGGAGCTCCCCGTGCTGAGAGGTTTGGTCAGAGGTGGGAGGGTGGCTTCGCAGGGCCGCAGTGGCTGAGAGGAGCTAGCCTGAGCCTTGGTGTGGAAAAGAACTCTGTTACACCTCGCACGCATGTGATGCTGCTTTGTTTGAGCCCCTTCCCCGCCGTGGGCCAGGATAATCATTCTCATTTTGGGGACGAGAAAACCGAACACAGAGGAAACAGAAGAGCCAGGATGGGAAGGCAGGCTCTGAACCATATGCCGGCACCCCTGGGGGTCCTCTTGGACGCAAATCTGTCCCTTTCCCAAAAGGACTCAGCCCCATGACGCCTCGCACCTGTGCCCAGGCTGAATCAGCCTTTCCCACGCTGGGTGCCTGGCAAGGCTCTGGCAGAGACAGCTGCCTGGGGCATATTTTTAGCTCGGAGCCCAGCGGATGGTTCTGGTTATGCAATTACTCCAGACCTGGCCCTGTGCTCTCTGGGCCCAGGGCTCTGGAATCTGCTGTCTGAAGCGGCATTTCCTCCTGGCTCCAGTCTCCATGGAGCACATACCCAGAACTGGGGACCTCGGAGGTACCAGGGCTACTGCTGGCCACAGGAGCTTGCAGCCAGGGACCGGGATGAGGCCCTCTGACTTAGCAGGCACCTTGCCCGTCCAGATGCCTCCTCTGCACTTTTGCTGGGGCCGGCCTCTTGACCTGACCTGGTGTGCCCTTCTTTGCAAGCTCCTCTTCCATCCCCTGCTGAGATCAAATGCCACCTCATTTTCTGATGACCGCCCCTTCTCCGAGTGCCTGCAGCAGCTTCTCTGCTGCTCTGGACGGCACGGATCACTTTCCTGAAGCTCGCGCAGACTGCTGGACTCTGTTGGCGGAGCTGGGTGCACGAGATCTCATCCCACCAGCCCAGCTGTCCCGAGAAAGAGTCTCCGATGTTGTCCCCACATTACAGGCGAGGAAACTGAGGCTCAGAAAGGTTCGGCTACTTTGGAGACAGTCAACCAGAGTGTCTGTGTCGGCGCTAGGATTGAACCCAGACGGTCTGACCCCAGAACCTATGATCTTAACCATCTATTGTGCTGATTTCTCTCTCTACCCAAACGAGCCCCTCTGGGCCAGAGCCAGGCCGTTTCTTTCTCTTTCTCACACATGCCTAGCAGAGTGCCCTGCTCACAGCCGGTGCCGGGCCAATGGTTGCTTAAGAGTTCTAGTCTGGAAGCCAACAGCATTTCCCCCCAGAAGCTGTGTGATCTTAGGCAAATCCCTTCCCTTCTCTGGGCCTCAGTTTCCCATCTATATGGGGTCTGCTCAGGATTTTCCAAGGCATTTCCTTGGAAACGTATTTCCAAGGTTCCTCCCAGCTATGAAATTCCATGAGTGAGGGAATGACTCTCCCAACAGCCTTCTCAGGCTTTCTGTGTGCTCCCCCACCCCCCGCACCTCCCCGCCATCATCCCGTTTCTAGGCTGGAAATTCCATAGATCATAAAATTCCAGAGATAGTAGAATGTGGAAAGTAGACCATCCCAGCTCCTCTCTGCACGAATGATGGCTCTGGGGCTCAGGGAATGGCAGGGCCTTACCTGAGGTCACCCAAAGCGCAGTGGCGTGCCCCTGCCCACCTCCGCATAGTTCCCCAGCCCATGGAAGGATGTTGGGGAATCCCTGGGCCCTCCCCATACCCGGCTTTCTGGGCTGCAGATTTATAGAACTGGTCTGCTTGGCTCCCAGTCAACTATGTGCTCCTTTTCTTTGCAAAGCAGTGGCTGGAGAGGGATGGGGAGGTGGGGTGGGGAAGCAGGAAGCCCCCACTTCCACACGCCGCAGATGGGGTAGCCGAGCGCTCCAGCCCGCCATCTTCGGGGCAGCTGGGGGCACAACCGGGGAGAAGGTAGCCACCCTTGGCCTCCCACAGCCCATGCCTGTTTCTGGAGTGCTGGTCAAGGGCCCCTCCTCAAACACGCCTACCCAACTTATGTCCAATTCCATCTGAGTTCTGAGGTTAGACCCCAGGAGCCTGGCCTGGGGTGAGCATCTCAGGTCTTCCAGATTCCTTAGAAACTACTGGGGGTCCTAGTTACTCATAGGACTGTTGGGGACAGCAAGGCTGGGGCAGGGGTTTGCTCACGGCTGGTTCCAGGTCACACCCATGTGCCGGGAGACAGTGTTCGGTGGAATGCTGGAGAGGGTAGCAGAGTGGGTTATTTTAGAGGGAGGGTCACCAGTGACACCGTTCTCAGTTCCCCAGGCCGAGTGAGCTTCTGAACACTGTTCCTTTTTGATGTGTTTGGAGAAGGGGAGGGTCCCTGTTCAGGCATCGAGGAAGGGGGAGGTGCCTTCGTTGGAATGTGACAGGCTGCAGCTGGAAAGTTGGCCTCAGAGAGGGAGGAAGGAAGCAAGTTCATACACAGCTAGCCAGATGAGTCAAGAGGGGCCAGGGACAAGGGCAGTGTGTCTAGAAGCTGGTGTGGAGGGGCACCACCGGGCTTCTCCAGGCTCCTCTCCCCACCCCCAATGCCCCAGATGATTCCTGCTGCACAAAAACTCTCAGGAATTACCCGACTCTTTGGGCTCTGTTTATGTTACTGGCTGCAAGACCCTACCCCAGGGCCCTTGCCGGAGAAAGTGGACATAACAGGGGCCAGCTGTTCTACAGGATTCAGATAGGACCTGGGAAAATCTAGTGCCATGAATAAGCCCTGGACCTGAAGCCAACAGGCCTGCGTCCCAGCCCTCACTTGGCCACCTCTCTGCTGTGTGACTTGGCCAAGACTCTTCGACTCCCTGGGCCCAGTCTTCCTAGCTGCTCCAAGGCACACAGGTCCTGGAGGACCTGTCAGCTCAGAGCTCTTAGGAACCTAAGGGAGAGCTCTCTGGCTGGGCTGTGGCCACAGGAGGGAGGCATCTTTGTTCAGAAGACGCCAAGGCCTTCCTTCACTGGGCTCTCAACTCCAAAGGCTCACACCACAGGCCCATTGGAGTCAAAAGGGAGCGGCGCCTTTAGGCAGAAGTCCTAGAAGATCCCCAGGAGAGGTGGCATGGGAGCCAGGCCTCGAAGGACGGGGTGGGTGGCAGCTGGAGGGGTTGGGTGGGAAAGGCACACCAGATGATGGGAATGGCGCAGGCAAACGTGATGAGAAGCCGCGGAGGGAAGCAAGTAGCTAAGGGCGCTTTGAGCCCAGGGAGCCAGCCTGGGAAGGGCTGCTGCGCCGGAGCGGGGTGAGAGCCGGGAGGCAGTAAAAGTAAAATTCAGAGGTTGAGGGCTTGTGTTCCGAAGTCACACATCTGAGGTTGACCTCTAGCTCCGCCCCTGAGCTGCTGAGTGCTCTGAGAAAGTTCTCAGCCTCTCTGAGCACCGGCTCCATCTTCAAAAGAGGAATAATAACAGCCCTGCCTCGTGGGTTCGTAGAGTAAAATGAGGTAATGCACAGCAGGTGTTTAATGCAGGGCCGGGCAGCGAGGGGGCCCTCCCTAAAAGTAGGCCGCCATGACGGTCCTGCTGAGACTTGGCTAGGTGAGAAGACCCAGCGGGGGGAAGGCATTGCTGCGGGAAGCGGAGTGACCCCCGTTTTCCCTCACTTTTGTTTCTTCTCCCTTTCAGGGTCCTCCTGGGCCTTATGGAAATCCAGGCCTCCCCGGCCCTCCTGGAGCCAAAGTGAGTATTTGCTGTGGGGTCTGGAGGTAGGGCCATGGAGGTACTGGGATTGGGGCTACGTTTGGGGTGCTTCCAAGGGGCTCCTGGTGGGAAGGCCTCAGTGCCACAGGCACTCCGTGAGTGCCCCCCAAGTGCCAGGCGGTGACACAGGACCTGGGAGTGGAACTGCTTGTTGGGGGGGATTAGGGAGAGAAAGGCCGTTGGAACCTAGAGCCCTCAAAGGAAAGCAGGAAAGAAGGGTCATTTGCTGCTAAATAGGGAAGTCGTTGAATGTCGGACTAGGGATGGAAATTTAGGCATGTCATCTTTTGAGCTGGGGAGGGACATGGTCATGTTTGGGAATGATAGCTGGGTGTGGATGTGGACTGGAGGTGGGGACCAGAGCAGAGGAAGGGAGACCTGGCAGGGGGTTACGGGGGAGGGAGGAGCCTAGCCCAGCCAGCTTAGGGGTGTGGAAGGAGGGAAAGCAGATGCATTCACAATGTGGGGGGGGGAGGACACAGTCATGGGTGAGAGACAAGAGACCAGTGACACCCTGGTGTTAGCCTTGGTGACCCAACCGGGGCACCCCAGAGAAGGAAGGCAAGGATGTTCGTTTGGGAACTGGGAGCCCTGCCAGGTGGAGACAATGCATGGACAGAGATTCCGAAACTCTGCAGAGCGCTGAGCTGGAGATGAGCCTTGGGGGGTGGAGACAACAGCACAGAGATGCCCCCTGCCCCTCGGAACCCTCTTGGAATGCTCCAGTTAACTTTCCGATGAGACCACAGAGACCAGAGAGAACAGTGCCCTGATGCCTGCTGGGAACCCCCAGCCCCGGAGCGCCTCGGTCTGTTCCTGGAGCTCCGGCAGCGAACAGGGCTGTCCAGGGCTGCGCTTGGAGTTGAGTAGCCAGAGCACCAAAAAGTGTGCCAGGCCAGCAACATTTAGGTCATGGGGAAAAGTCTCCAGGTATGGCTGGAGACACAGGAGGAGGGCAGTTGCAAGGTCGGGGAAGCCAAGAGAGCAGGGGCTGTGCTGAAGGAGTGTGAAGCAGGCCCGGAGGGAGGGCAGAGGGGCCCGTGGTTAGGACACTGCCCGGCCCAGCCTGTCCTCTGTAGGGTAACCAGGGTAGCCAGGCCCAAGGTCATCCTTTGCTAAGCACGTTGTGCAGATGGAGTGGCTTAAGGAAAGAGCCATTAGCCGACTGGTCCCCAGATCATGCAGCCTCCAAAGGCCAGCTCTGGTGCCCACCAGCTTGTCTGGGAGTTTGGGACACACGGCCAGGGCTGGGCCGGGGTCCTTCCTTGCAGAGCAAGCACAGAAGCCTCACGTGCCCCGTGGCTACCAAGTGCCTGGAAGTGCTCTGGTTTTAACAAGGCGAATAGTGCAGTGTTTGATAGCATAGCGGTCTTCCTGGGCAAACGCGGACAATAATAATCGGCCATATGTTGGGCCTTACTGTGGGCCCTACTCCCCATGCACGCACTCTGTGTAGCTTGTTTTCATTCGATCCCCACAAAGACCTAAAGAGATGGGTGGAGATACTGTACCCATAAACAGATAGGGACACTAAGGCTTGGGCCCGTGCAGACGCCGTCTAGGAAATGGCTGCAGGACCTGCCCCTGTGGGCCCGGCAGAAAGAGGGAGCCCCCTTGGAGACCTCTGCTCTCCATGGGCCTCGGGCCTCCCCGGCCACGGGTACCTCATGGGGCTGAGAATCCTCAGCTGTTTGGAATTGCCAGGTTTGCTCAGGAACACGCCTTTCTTGGTCTGCTCGGGGACTGGCCGGTCCTTCCCGCTCCCTCCTGCTCCTGCCCATTCTTTTCCACTCCCTCCAGCTTCCAGATTGATCCCTTGGTTCTGTGGCAGCAGATGCTCCACTGGCTCCTTCTCCGGCCCATGCTGGCCCCACACGGCAGGGCCCCAGCCCCAGGCCCACAGCAGCCCCGGTCTGGCCCGCAGCCCACCCCCATCCTGCCAACAGATGTGCGGAGGCAGGGGGGGGGGCCCTCAGCTGCTTCTCCCTCCATTTTGAGAAGGAGCTCTGGGGGTGGCGGGGGAGGCTTGTACCTGGCAGGTGACTCCTCCTGCTGCTGCCACGTGTAGCTGGGGCGTGTGGACGTGGGGTCTCCTGGACAGGACTCCCACCTGCTTCTGGGTCTAACAGATAAGGGTGCCGGTTCCAGAAAAGACACTGCGATGGGAGCGTGCTTCTTCCAATAGCGCTTGCATTAAACTCCAAGGGGAGAAGCTATGCCCTTTGCCCGACACCTGGCCTGCAGCCCAGGGGTGAGCAGAGGTGGCCCCAGGACAGGCCAATTGGGTGGGAGACCCCAGTTTGCTGGGCTCGAGTCCTGGGCTACCCTTGATCTGGGATGTGGCCAGGACAAGGTGAAAGCAGAGGCTCTCCCGGGGTGGAATTCCTGACTGAGCTGAGGTTGGAAGACCATGTTATGCACCTGCACAGAGGGTGTGATTCTGGGGAGAGGGTCCTCCCCGTGTCCCAGATCCCCCTTGGGCCTGGGAGGTGACCTGGTGGGATTGGAGGGCTGGCCTCCCCCAGGCCCTGGGCTGGCTCCTCCTCTCGCACATGATGTTGGCTTCTAGAGCCACTCACGGGCCCCCCATCCAGTCATCTCCCTCAGCCAGCAAATGTTTACTGAGCACCTACTATGTGTGGTTGATGGAGAAATCAGCCAAACAGGAGGGTCTGCCCGGGGGGCAGGGAGGCCGCCCTTTGTCTGGATGGGTCTCTGTGCACTCTGCTTCGGTGAGGTTATGGAGCCCTCGCGGGCTTATGGGCATGTGGGATAAAGACTGAGGGGTGGGGGAGACCAGCGGATTGAGGAGGATAAAGAAGGGGAGGAGGACCGAATGAAGGACTTGAGGTCATAAAGATGCCAAGGTGACTTGCCTGGGTTACTGGCCGTGACCAGCACTGGCAGGACTGTCTTTGGGGTCCTTGGGTTTGCCTGCGGAAGACACTTGTCGGGGCTGTTACCTCGTGACCTGCCTCCCCTAGACCCCAAGGCCTTACCCACCTGCCATAGACCGGTACACCCCATGTTCAGATCCATCAAGAAGAGGGAGGGTCAGCTCCCACATGGGGTCAAGATCAAGGGCTTTGAGAATGAGGCAGAGAAGCCAGCCCCCTGGGAGGACAGCATTGGCTGACCTTGGAGGCCCAGTGTTGAGTCACTGGATTGATTCATGTCGCCAACCGACCCACACTTGCTACTGCAGGAAAGGGCAGAGGTTAAGAGCACAGACTCTGGAGCCAAATGATTGAAGTTCCAACCCCAGCTCTGTCACGTCCGAGTTCCGTGACTCTGGGGACATTATTTCAGTTTTCTGTGCCTCAGTTTCCTCATCTAGAAAATGGATGGGAAGCGTCGCGGCCCCCTCGAGTTGTCACAAGGAGTCACTGAGTCACTTAGAGCGGCATTGGCCTGCGGAAGGAAGGGTCAGCTGTCAGCACGGGCAAGGTGTTGGCCCTGTTTTGGGGCCCCAGCAAGGACAGTCCCTGCTCCCGTGGAAACAAGCTGATCACATTGATAAAGGCAGAATTACGTCACCATCCTGGCTCCACACGAGAGGCACGGGGTGCTCGGGTGCCTAACATGGTGGGGATTGGGCTGGTCTGGGAGGTGAGGGGCACCTTGCCAGAGGGCAGATGGGTTAAACTGAGGTCGAAATACAGCAGGTGACAAGGCACAGGGGCAGGAGGAGGCCTGGTCAGGCAGCAGGCCTGGTAGGCGGTGGTAAGGCTTTTGGACTTTGTCCAAGCAGCAGCGGGAAGACATGTAAAGGTTTTTAGCAGAGGTGATACAATCGGATGACGTCTGCAGAGGCCACTCGGGCAGCTTGAGGAGCGGGGCCCGGCCGGGAGCCAGCGAGGAGGTCTAGAGCTGCCCGCTGGGGAGGCTGATGCTTACCATGGTGCAGTCAGGGGGGATGCAGGGCCGTGGGCCAGTGAGGGGCTCTGGGCCAGAGGCAGTGGGGCTCCGGCTGTGCGGGAAAACCAGGGCTGCCCACGCCAGAGGATAAGGTGCCCGGCCCCACGCTTGTGGGCTGGCGGCTGCTCCATCCCTGGTGTGGCCTGCTCAGTGTCCAGTGAATTACCCAGGGTTATTAGGGGCCCTCAGGCAGCGGGGAGGGGGAGGGGGGAGATAGGCTGGCAGGAAGGAGCAGCCTTGGTGAGCCAGGTGGCGGCTGGGAGCTGGTGGGGGCTGAGGTGGAGAAAGCCGGCAGGATTCTCAGACCCCAGCCTGCTTTTCCCCTTCCTCCGATGACAGAGGTAGGGCATGCTCATTAAGGAATATGTGGAATAGTCTAGAAAGTATCAAGAAGAAAGTAAGCTGGCCCTGCCCAGTGATAAGCACTGAGTGCATTTTGGGGACTGGGCCAGGGACTGGCCAAGAGCTAACACACTTTGCAGGGCAGATGTTATCACCCCCATTTTACAGATGAAAAAACTAAGGTCTAAGTGGCTAAGTAACTGGCCCAGGGTCATATTTCTGATAAGTGGCAGAGACAGGATTTGAACCCTCTACTGCCTAACTCCAAAGCCTACATGTACTTTTAGCTACAAGGCAATTTCGCTCCATAGCTCTATCAGCTTCCTCTGTAGATTAAGTAATATATATATAATATATATGTGTATATATATATTTGAGTATGTATATATTATGAGTTATATATAAATAATACATATTTAATCAAAATCAAAATTTTTATTTCTTAACATATATTAATATATGTTAACATACATGTAACATAATGTATATGTTAGCATATACATATATAACCTATTATTCAAAGTGCATGCATACAGACGCCAAGATATAGGTGTATACACACGTACAGGCACGCACGTACATATATATGAATGATTTAAAATATGCCCTGCACGTAAGTGCTTTATGGGTTTACTTGTTTTATTAGCAATTGCCTTCTAGAAAGATGGAGCCAATCCGTGCTGTTGCTAGCATCAGAGGAGGAGATTTTAAAAAGACAATTTATGGCTTTCACTTCAGTTCATTGGCCATCTAGAAGAAGAGTGCTTTTCTTACATCTGTTTTCCATTTGTACTTTATCATTGATGAATTTGTTTATCTGGGGGGTTGGGATGCTGTCTTTCGTTATGGATTTGTACAGTTATTGATATTTACATATTAAGATCACACAGGCTTCCTCCACCTTATGAGTATATTCCAGTTTGGCTGTTTGCCTATTAACAGTATTCATGATGATATTCACAAATAAAAGTTCTATCTATTTTTTTTGGACCAATGATAACAGCCAACACTTACTTATTAGGAACTTACGTCAGATAGTTTGGAGAGGGTTCCACCCATATGTAAAATTTATTGTTCTTCACTTTTATATTTAGACATTTCTTTCCCACCACATGATCAGATAGGTATTCATTTATATTCCTAGTCATTTCATAGTGTCATTTGTATTCTTAAAGATTTTAAACCATCTGGTATTAATCTCCATGGGGGGGTGGGTACGAGATGGGGCTGTAACTTTATTTTTTTCCCCCATGGTTAACCATTTATTAAATAATCTTGACTCTACCGATTATTATATGATAGAGTCGAGTCTATTCCTGGCCATTTAAATATGTTTCATTGCTCTCTTTATTTATTTTGTGATAAGATATTGTTTTATATGACATCTATGATCTTTACGTGTCTTCTCCTCTTGTTCTTTTAAAATATTTCTGTCTGTTCTGTCAGATGAACTTAATGCCCATCTCAGTCATTTCCTTGGGATTTTTATTGGAATTGTATTAGATACAATTAGATACAATACAATTGTATTGTAATAGTGTATATTAATTTGTGAAGAATTAACAGCTTTAAAATATTACATTTTCCGATCTAAAACCAGGGCATGTCTTCTCATGTGGTTGAGTTTTTTAAACATCTCGTAGTAAACTTTTATAGCTTTTATTGCATAAGACCTGCACAGCTCTGGTATGCTTAGAAATTTTATATTTTTGTTGCTGTTATGAGTGCAATATTTTCCCCAATTTTCTAGCTGGCTGTCAGTTACTGACGAGGACTGTTGACTTCTGTATTTTTGTACTTTTTGTGTTTATTTTGTAACCACACCCTGTACTGTATGATTTTATTGATTTTTAACAGTATTTCAGTTAGTTCTCCTGTATTTTCTAGACAGGTCCTCATATTGTTTGCAAAAAAGGACATACTTTTGTCTGCTTTTCCTCAAAGGCTAGTTGTCTCATTTGTTTTTCTTGCCCTATTGCATTGGCTGGAACTTCTAAACACATGACATAGTGGTAGTGGGAGGCCCAGGTTATCTTCAGAGGAAGCCGGTCTGAGCCAATCCCAGCCTTAGAGTTGTCTTTTGAGAGTCTATTCATTCATTTGCTCATTTGTGAAATATTTTATGATGCCTCCTCTGGACCAGGCCCTGTGCTGGGTACTTGGATTAGAGATGACTTACACAGGGGACTTCTGGCCCAGAATTTCCCAGTCCTTCATGATGTGTTCCTCCTTTGTGTCAGTCCCTCTCTAGACCTCAGCCACTCAGAGCCCTCTATTCCTCTGCTTCCCAACCCTACCTGCAGAAAAGGAGCTCAACATAGTCCCCACTCCCACTATATTTGTAGCATTTATGGTTGAGGATATACTTTCCCATCTGTCTTCTAGTTCCCAGAGGTTCTGTTAACTAGTCCAGAAGAAGTACTATTCCCTATGCGGACAGGGAAAGGGGCTTGCCCAGGGTTGCACAGGCTTGTTGGGTGGAGAGCTGGGTTGGCAACCAGGTTCTTGTTCTAACCAATGTGTAAGCAATTAATTAGACTTTATATATTCTTTCTATTTCTCACTGGGGAATCTGTAGGAGTCTGGCTGGGAAGACATATAGTTTTCCACCTTCACCTGACTAGGGGTGCCTCGAGCATCTCTGGAGTTGAAAGTTCATCTGCCTCCCTCCTTGTCTTCCTCCAGCCTTAGCTTAGCTGGAACTCCCTTCAGGGATTTCCCCTCAGTCTGGGTCAAGTTCTCCCTGATATACTCCTCACTCCACTTATCATTGGATGGTAGTTCTTGATCTGTAGTAAAGAGCTTGGGCTCTGAAACCAGACTGCCTGAGTCTAAGTCCCATTTACAAATTGCATGACCGTGGATAAGTGACTTAGCCTCTCTGTGCCTTAGTTTCCTCATCTGTGAAATGGGATGGTGATTGTTGCTACCCCACAGATTCATGTGTCCAGGGCTCAGAAAAGCACCCAGTCTGGTTTCTCTTTTGAGAATCCCCCATGAGCATGAACTGTGTCATGTTCCCCCTGCGGTATTCTCTGTATTCACCCCAAAGCTTGGCTCAGAGTAGATGTTCAATATATATCTATACTTGTGGCTATTGTACTTGGGCAGGGATTACATCGCCGGCACTGTGCTGGCTGCTACGAATGCAGAGAGAAATCCATAAATAATGAAAACGGCTCAGGTAAGGAACCCGGACAAGGGAGCAAGTCCATCATCTTTTGGGGTCTCAGTTTCCCCTTTTATAAAACGACAGAACAGGATACACGAAGGCCCACCCCTGAATGTGTTTCAAGCCCAGCTGCTGCAGACCGAGGTGGGCAAGGGTGGAGTGGGAAGAAGCTGTTGTCCTTTTTTGGCCATTGGAATCCTTGGTAGCCCTGAGCCTGGCTTTGCACTTGCACTGTGGACATAAAAGGCATCGGAGCAGGGCTTGTGGGTAGCTGAGATGTGTGTGAGGGGTGGCCAGGGCGAGGTGGTAGATCTCAGAGGCTGGGTTCTGCAGAAGTGACCTGGAGGGGCCCAGGTGGACAGACAGTTGGTGTTCCAACAAGGAGGGGCTGGTCTCTCGCCTGGGGCAGCTGTCATCTGGTCAGAGGGAGTGCTGGAGAAGCATCCAGGCTTCTCATTCATAAAGGAGTAAATGAGTGCTTCGAAGTCAGACCGAGTGGGCACTAGCCAGACATGGGAAGACCTTGCCTCTTATCTGCGTGTCACCCCAGGCAGTGACCTGGCCTCTCGGAACCTGCAGCTCGGTACTGAGTTGCAGCCAATGGGTGTTGAGAGGACGAGTGGACACAGTGCTGGACATGGTGTAGGTGGCTCTGAAGGACCTGCACTCTTTCAGGCTCTGCCCGTTGGAATGTAGTGACTTCTCGTGGAGAGCAGCTGAGCCAGGATTTGGAAGGGCCGGGTTCTGACAAAGAAAGGAACGAAATGGGAACTAATTAAAGTTGGCCAAACCACCTCTCCCCTGCGACGCATCCATTATCTCACTGGCTTCTTGCCAAGAAACCTAAGATGATGATGGATGTGTGTACGTGTGTGTGTGTGTGTGAGCATTCACCTGTGTGCGTGTGTGTGTGTGCATGCACCTGTGTGCGTGTGTGTGAGCATGCACCTGTGTGCGTGTGTGTGAGCATGTACCCGTGTGCATGCACTCGTGTGCATGTGTGTGTTTGCATGCACCCGTGTGCATGTGTGTGTGAGCATGCACCTGTGTGCGTGTGTGTGAGCATACACCTGTGTGCGTGTGTGTGAGCATGCACCCATGTGCACTCACCCGTGTGCGTGTGTGTGAGCATGCACCTGTGTGCGTGTGTGTGAGCATGCACCTGTGTGCGTGTGTGTGAGCATGCACCCGTGTGCGCGTGTGTGAGCATGCACCTGTGTGCGCGTGTGTGAGCATGCACCTGTGTGCGCGTGTGTGAGCATGCACCTGTGTGCGCGTGTGTGAGCATGCACCTGTGTGCGCGTGTGTGAGCATGCACCTGTGTGCGCGTGTGTGAGCATGCACCTGTGTGCGCGTGTGTGAGCATGCACCTGTGTGCGTGTGTGTGAGCATGCACCCGTGTGCATGTGTGTGTGAGCATGCACCTGTGTGCGTGTGTGTGAGCATGCACCCATGTGCACTCACCCGTGTGCATGTGTGTGTACATGCACTGATGTGCATGTGTGTGTGAGCAACCACCCATGTGCGTGCATGTGTGAGCATGCACCTGTGTGCGCGTGTGTGAGCATGCACCCATGTGCACTCACCCATGTGCATGTGTGTGTACATGCACCAATGTGCATGTGCATGTGAGCAAACACCCATGTGCGTGCATGTGTGAGCATGCACCCGTGTGCATGTGTATGTGTGTGAGCACGTACCCATGTGCACGTGTGTGTGCACCCGCATGCTTGTGTGTGTTTGCACGCACCCGTGTGTATGTGTGATTGTGCCCATGTGTGTGCACCTATGTGTGAGAGAATGTGTATGCACACACCTGCATGTGAATATGTGCATGTATGTGTAGGTGTGAGTAGGTATGCGTGTGCCCTCACACATGTGTGTGCCCGTGTCTGTGTGTGCGTGTGTGTGCTGTGCAGCCCCCATTTTAAGGCTAGGAAATGGAGGCTCAGAGAAGTGAAGTGACTTGCCCGAGGTCCCTCTGGGATTCCATGCCTTCACCCCAGGACTTCTGAGTCAGGGCCCAGCTTGGGGAGGGAGCGTGGGAGCGAGCATGAGGGCAGAGATCAGGGGTTCTTGGAAGGTGACACCAGGGTGGACTGACTCTCCAAAGGACTGTTTTCTGAGTAACTGAGCCATGTGGGGCCCGAGGAGTGGGCTGGCAGCCGGGAGCACTGTGCAGCCCTGTAAGAGACGCAGCTGGTGTACCCACAGGTCCTCTCCCTGAGCCTCATGCTCAGAGAGCCAGGACCCTTGCGACGGGGACCCTCCCATATGCTGGGCACAAAGGCTGCTTGTCTCTGACGGGGAACCCACTGCTTCTTGGTTTTTCCCCTATTTACTGCCTATTGTAACTCATCGGGTCCCAGGACATCCCTGAACACGGACCTCAGGGGTCTGTCTTAGCTCTGCCAGGGCCTCAGCTTGGGGCCTCAGGCCGTCCCTTTCCTCCTCCTAGCCTCAGTTTCCCCAGATGTGTGTGTGGGGGTAATAACACTTCCCTTGCCTGCTTCATCAGGCTGTGAGAATCTCATGAGACCAGGGTATTGCACACTGTGAGGGGCTGTGCGCAGACGTAGTGGTGTTACCGCACAGACCCTCGGTAAATAGAGAACAGTGAGGTGAGCATACTAGAAATTCAAGAAGAATCGGACATGCTTCTTTGATGTGTCTCTTTGATGTGTCTCTCGGAAACGCTCTGAGAGCCCAGGGGAACAAGTCAGGGGGCAGTCCTAGCCACACGCACATGCAAGGACTGGTCATCAGAGCTCTGCCGGCTGGTCGGGAGGACACATTCAAGCTGCATTTTGAAGAATGTCTATGGTTTGGTGAATGCTGCTTGAGGAATGGTTTTCTAGGCGGGGGTGACAGCCTGAGCCAGGACCTGGCAGCAGGGAAGTGCAGGGCGTTGCTAACGATGGGCTGTGGTCTGGCGAGGAACAGAGGGACCCTGTCTGTGGGTTTGGCGACTGGAAAGTGGTTTGCAGAGGGTGGGTGGGACCAGATGATAGAGGACAAGGGTCACGGAAGGAGGAGTTTGGAGGTGTCCTCATGCAGTCAGTGGGGAGCTATGGAAGGTGTTAGTGCAGGGAGGAACGGAACTGGAGAAGACCCCCCTGGAGGTGTGTGAGCGGGGGGGATGGGCGGGAGGGCATTTTAGCAGGGGATAGGACTTTGAGCAGAGGTTGTGGGGAGATAGCCTCTCTAGATGATTCTAGAAAGAATTGTTTTTCTTTCAGGGACAGAAAGGGGACCCAGGGCTCTCACCAGGAAAGGCCCTCGATGGGGTGAAGGTAGGTTTCCAGGGACCCCAGCATCGAGGGAAGTGGGGGAGTGGACAGTAGGGAAACCACCGTGCCCCAGCAGAAGACACTGTGTGTCAGAGGCAGGAGGTGACAAAGTAGCCAGGGAGGAGTGTGGTTGGGTGCTTTCCTTGAAGTCCTTCAGCCTGTGCCAAACCCAAAGTCATTCCCTGTACTTTCTTTGGGGGTGCAACCAATAAGACTGACAAAAGATTTTGCCTGCGGACCCACCGTTGGTGAGTGACCTTTTGTGTAATGTCCTGCGTTTCTGTCGGGTCCTCTAGGTGACCCTTGGCATCCAGAAGCTTTTTGCTAGCATACACCCAGGAAGCTTCCAACAAACATTCAAAATCCCCTCTGAGGTTAATTTGAGCAGACAGGTCTGTGGATTTCTAGGAGATGGGAAGGGATCGGGCCAGAGATTCAGGGCTCTCTAACTCTGAAGGGCTAAGGGACCAGAAGTTTCTCGAGGAAAAAAAGAACACTTAGGCCAGAGGACTTCGTCCATCCCCGAAGCATCCCCCCATACACTGATTAAGGGGCCTGGAAGGAGCACAGGACAGGTAGGAACAGGGGAACCCAGACTCTAAGTAAGACCCCCAGCTCTCAAACATACATATCCTGGACAGAACACTCGAGTCTGTCTGGCTCATTCTGGACATGAGCCCAAGAACCCTCCTGACAGACAACACTGCTTCTCAACCTGGCCTCCTGTGCTTGGGCACATAGAAGACACAGCTCCCTTTGATTTCCCCAAGATATAGGTGGCTCATTCCTTCACATCCTCACATTTTTTTCACGCAGCAAACATTTACTAGGTGTAAGCATTCATATAAATGCCCACGTGCTCCTCGTCGAGACCTTGTAACACAGGACAGACGGGCCCAGCTTGCAGATGAGATAGCAGAGAGGCCTCAGAGGCAGGTGGCTTGCTGGAGGTCACAGAGCTGGTCAGGTCCAGAGCAGGTTTGTATCCAGGCCTGACAAAGTCCAAGAGCCTAGGCTTCTCTCTTGCTCCTGTGTTGTCCGTTCTCAGGTCTCAAAGCAGAAATGCCCCCTACTGCCCACCATGCCCAGCGAGGATGAGGAGTGGGCAGAAGGGAAGGTGTCTCAGGAATGCAAAGAGAGAGAGAGCGGACTAGAACGAGGCAGACAAGTTGTGTGTCCCGAGGGGCAGTGGTTTTCAAACACGGTTTTAACAGCAGACCCCGTTCCTTACTTGATATCCTGTGCCAACGTCCGGGGTATAAAATAGATCAAATGGAGTGACTGGGTTAGCGGGGAGGGACTGGGTGCCCAACCACTCGGCTGCCCTCTGGGCCTCCAGGAGTCCCGTTTGCAGACAGTTGGCCGTGCGAGGACACGCCTGCCATTTCATGAGCGTCTCTGCTCCTGTTCCCCCCGCCTCACCCCTTCGTCTGTGTTTTGCAGGGCGACGTGGGCTTGCCTGGGCTCTCTGGGAATCCAGGACCTCTTGGACGAAAGGTACACCTTGCTTTCAGTGCTTTGCCTTGTCCAGTGCGCTTTCTGTCTAGCTTGGTTATTTCACCAACCAGACCGTGCGAATCTGGTTGGTGCTCTCCCTACGGAGCCTAGCACAGGGCCTGTGCATAGTAGGTGTTCAGGAAATGGGGGTGGGGGTGGGGAAGACTGTGCAGGCCAAGGGTCGATTGCGTTCTGCAGGATTGCTGGTGGGGATTCCAGGAGGTGTATCGGCCTAGGGCTACTAGGCCACGTCTTCGGCTTGCGCCCTGGCTCCCCGCTGTGGCTGCAGCCCCCCTGCTCTCTGGGCCATCTGGTTCTTGTCTGAACAGATGTAGTGTCTCCTGGCTCCATGTTGTCCTTGCTCTGAGGGTCCCTGTGGCACTTGGAGCATGAGGTCTCCTGGATCTCCTTCTCCACCCTCCATGGCCAGAGCATAAATCTGAAGAGGCCAGACCCAGACAGGAGTCTGTGGCTGTCTGTGAGCTGAGGAAACATGGGATTTTCTGGCTCAGAGAACACAGGGATTCCCTCTCCCCACTTACTTCCCCTCCGTGCTCCAGCACTTTCTGATGGATGAGGTGTGAGTGGAAAAGTCTCTTTCCAGTACCGGCTCATAAAGCAGCCCGTGGTGGTCTCGCTCTGCGTGGGGGTGGGAGTCTAGTAGAGGTGGCAGGAGATGGGAAAAGCAGACTAGACCTGCTCCTGCCAGGGGTCCAGGGCTCTCTGCTCTCAGCAGATGTCCAGGGAGGCCCAGAGCCCCCATCCAAGAGGGACCAGCTCACCTGAGAAGGGAGAAGCATCTTTTCCCAACTAAGGCAGTCTCTGTGTAGTTAGGAAACTGAAAAAGGCATTTACACAGTGGCCCCGGACCCCAGCTCAGGCAAACATGCAGGAGTTTGTCCGTGGCAGGCCAATGGGCAGAGCATGGGGGGGCTCAGGTCCCAAGGCCGGGACCCCTGACCAGTCGTGAGGGCCGGGGAGGAGGACCAATCGGGTAGAATGGTACTGGAATCATCACTGTTTGTAAGCACCCTCTCCTCCCATGAGCCTCTTTGGTGACAACGGCGGCCACTTTGCCCTGATGCTCTTCCGTGGCTTCTCTGCATCGTCTCGTGTGGGGAGCCTTGGGAGAGAGGGGACGTCAGTGGGTGAGAGGTGAAGTCAGCATCCTCTTTGCTCACTAGCCTGTCGGATTGGGGTGTCACCTCAGCATGACACCAATAATCCTATTCATTCATTTATTCGACAGAAGTGATGGAACGCTTATCATGTGCCAGGCAGGAGGCAAGGTGTGGAGCTGAGTAAATAGACAAAAATCCCTGTCCCCCTGGAACTCACATTCTTGTGCGCGTGGTGGGGCGACAGATAATAAAAAGAAAAACAGTAAAAATAGAAGGACAGGGGCGCCTGGGTGGCACAGCGGTTAAGCGTCTGCCTTCGGCTCAGGGCGTGTTCCCGGCGTGATGGGATCGAGCCCCGCATCAGGCTCTTCCGCTATGAGCCTGCTTCTTCCTCTCCCACTCCCCCTGCTTGTGTTCCCTCTCTCGCTGGCTGTCTCTCTCTCTGTCAAATAAATAAATAAATAAAATCTTAAAAAAAAAATAGAAGGACAAATGGAAAATGGACAAAAATAGGCGGGAGAAAGGGAGTTTTGGTTGTGAGGGTTCCCATGAGGGTTCCCATGGCCAATTAGAGGTGACGCAAGGAGTGACTGTCCTTTGTCACATTGTTTCCTCACAAGAACCTCCAAGAGTTAAAGCACTATTACGCCTGTTTTACAGCTGAGAAAACCGAGGCTCAAATTGACCTCATTCATTCATTCGTTCGTTCATTCATTCTTCCAGTTGTTCAGCAAATAAGCACGTAGGTCCCAGGCTCGCCCAGGTCACCAGTGCTGACACTGGTGTTAAAGGCCAACGAGCTTATCGAGGGCCTCGTGGAGACGGAGTTCTGTCGTTGTGCTCCCCGTGCCCCCGCCCCTGCCTCACTGTGCATTAGAACCGGCTGGGGGCTGTGGGCAGGGACTCTGGTCCCGTTAGTGTGAGTGGGACCCAGGTACAAGATTCTCTTGTGCAGCCGAGACTGAGAACCACTGGTTTCATGAAATACCTTCCAGAATTGCTAAGCTGCAGAGTTGGAATTTGAATCCAGGTCTCTGGCCTTCAAGCCCTTTCTCTGCACAACGCTGATTGAGACAGCTTTTCAAATAAGAGAGGCCCCGTTAAGTGGGAAAAAAAGAGCCTCTCCGGCTGAGAAGGTTCATTTGTCTGCCATCCATCTGCGATGTTTGCCGAGGGCCTTTGCCAAGCCAACTCCCAAGGGCTGGGCAGGCGCACAGAACAGGCCGGACAGACCTGGATGGAACCCAGCTCTGTCCCCTCTCCTGCCGTGTGAGCTTGGGCAAGTGGCCTCATCTCACTGAGCCTCAGTTGGGATACAGGGAGAGGTTGGGTGACATGAGATGTTCTAGCCCCAGCACTAGCATGGGGCTGGCACTCGTAGGCACTGCATGCATGTTTGTTGAATGAATGAATGATCACGATCATGAAGGAAAAGCACTGAAGGTCTTGCCCATGTGGGACCATCAGTCATCTTGCCTAGTTACCAGCTAACCACCTTCCACTAGCCAAGAAGTCTACCAGAATCCTATTTGCACTTCAGGCGGATGGAATCCTGTGCTGTCCCTGGGCCGACCACCTTGCCTTCTCTCCTTAGAGCCGTGCTTCCCAGCTGGGGGTGATTTTGCCCCCCAGGGAACAGTGAGCAATGTCTGGAGACATTTTTGGCCATCACAGCTGGGAGAGGGGGGCCACCAGCTTCTAACAGGTAGAAGCCAGAGATGCTGTTAAACTTCCCACATGCTCAGGACAGCCTCCCCTCCTCAGCAAAGACTAACCCGGCCCATGGTGTCAGTAGAGCCCCGGGCTGAGAAACTGTGGTACGGAAGCCCCCCTCCGTCCTGGGCCTTCCTGTCTCCCTGCGTTTGCTTATGCTGTGCCCTCCCCCGGCATGATCTTCCACGCTCATCTGCACGCATCTGTCCCTCAATTCTACTCTCCAACACCATCTTCTCCAAGAGCGCCCTCCCAGCAACCTCCAGGCAAAAGTCACACCTTCTTCCCCTGATCACCCGGCCCACCTTCTTAGCCTTTCCAGGACTCCGAGCATTCGGCTGGCGGGAGACTGTCTGGTGTCCTTGGCGCATTTGTCAGCTGGAACAAGTGCACGGAGGCCCTGTTCACCCTTGTCTCCTTATGAGGCGCTTAGCACAGTGCGGGACACAGGCATCTGTCCTGTCGCATACCTCCCTCCTCCCCTGCCTGTGGCAGACACCACTCATTGATCTTTCCTGTCAAGCCCTGATGTGACCTCAGAATCCTTCTTAACACATTGCCCCACGTAGACATGACTAATGGAATGAAATTGGGACTCCAGTTGAAACTTCCTCCCAGCTCCTTTTTGCAACCCTCACCCTGCCCACAGGCCCTCCTTGTGCCACCTGAGTTGGCCACTTCCATGCAGAGCCCCTACCTAGAACCTTCTCCAGGCTCCCCTGCTGCTGGGCTGCCCTGGGCTTCTGGGGCCTAGGCCCACCGCCGTTTCTGAGCTCCGCTGTCCAACCTGGCCCCTCCTTCGAGCCTGTTTACAATGCCACAACTTCCGGTTGGCTATCTACACTGTCTTAGCATGCAATGCTTCTCCTTCATTCCACTTAATATGTGTTACCTTCTAGAAGGTAGGGAATGAGTTTGTTGTGTTCACCAGTGTATTCTTCATGCTTAACACAGGGTCATGTCTGGGGTTCAGCAAACCTTAGTTGAATGAATGAACAATTGTTTGAATGAATGAGCCAGACAGAAATGATGTGTTCCTGCCCGACCTGTCCCAGGTACCCACTGAGCAGAGCTTGATGGCAGGTGCCTGGCTGCGTCATGATGGACTGCACTTTTGGACAGACCACACATTTCTGATCCCTACAATTTCTGAACCGACACAATGCTTTGAGAGGCCAACAGGGAAAACTGAGGTCCAGAGAGGAGGAGGGACTTGGCCAGTATCATGTAATGAGTCACAGCCTCCTGGCCTGTTTCTTCCTCACTGATCCTTTCTGTCAAATGGGGCTCTCTGTCCTGCTGACTGCCCCCGATGGGCTGTGGAGGTGGTCGAGAAGTTTAGGGGGTCTCATGGAGCGCTCAGCAAGCGTGGTAAGTTCCGTGTTACTGCAAGAGAAACTGGGGCCTTGCACACTGAGGTGGAGCTAGGGGAACGGCTGAGGTCTAGGCACACATTGCTCCCCAGGACCCCCAGGCAAGAACAGGACCCCCCCCCCACGCTCCCTGCCCAAAGCCCAAATAGCATCCCGGCCGACGGGGAGGCTGTCTGCAGCAACAGTGAGATGATGTCTGGTTTCTCCTTGTGCATTGTAAGCAATGATTAATCTGGCTCCCAAACCAAAATATAGACCGAGTTCTATTATAAACACGGGTCCTGTGGAGACCCGCCTGCTGGGCAGCCAGAGGCCCCTTACAGACTCTGTGGTCCCTGGAGCTCCCCTGAAGCGTCTGCTCTCCCCTAGCACCAGTCAGGCACCGATCACACAGGCGGGAAATCACTGCCCGTGGGTCCACCTTGCGGTTAGTACTCACCCCGTAATTGCTGGGGCCCAGGAGAAGATAATGGTTTAGATTCTTCCAGGTCCTGGGGCCCTGTCATTTGAAGCTATTTGGCTGGCCCCAGCTTGGTAAACACTGTTAAGGTACTTCCAGGGAGCATAGGAACCTCCCCCCACTTTCCCCCCACGCCTTGGCCTCGCTCAGCCTCTGCTGCTCTCAGCCAGCCAGGAGAAGTGGGTAGTTCACAGCAACGTGCAAGACCCTTCAAGGTCCACTGTTTGGGATAGACCTAGGAATCGTGGCCTGTTGGACAAAGCACAGCCCGGGGGTCTAGAGTCCTGGGGAACAGCCTGGTCTTGGCCATAACTTGCTAAGTGACCTTGGGCAAGTCCCTTCCCCCTGGTAAGTCTGTCCAATGAGAAAAGTGGGCAGATTGATGGCTCAGATACTCCAGGGTTCTGTGACGGTCCTCTGCCGTGGAAATGCTGTACTGAGCCAGACACTCTGTCCTGGGGAGGAAGGTCTGTAAGGGGGTCTTTCCCTGTGTGGCCCTGTGGCTCTTCTACGTGGGCCTTGGGCCTCAAGTATGTCTTATCCCGTGATTGGGTGGTTAGGGTTTAGGGACTGGAGTCACACCCTGGCCTTGCCCCTGGAGAGCTGTGTAGCCTCAGGAAAGTCTCTTTACCTCTCTGAGCCTCTGTTTCCTCGTCTGGCACTGTGTATGGTAACTCCTACCTGCTAGGGGATCGCAAAGAGTTGATGAGCTGATATGTCTATTTAAAGTTCTAGGACCAGGCCAGGCAAAGGGCCGGCTACTGTCCCTATCCCTGAAGATAATGCATTTCCTTTTTCCTGTGTCCTGAGTAAAGGGTTTACTTAAAATCTTCTGGGATCTCCCTGGCAACACTTCTCTGCTGGAGCCTTGGTTTCCAGCAGATTCCTTCCTGACTGCAGGCGAAGCCAAAGGAGCTGGTGATGCTCAGGGGCTCCCTGGTCCCCTTTCTCTGGCTTCTGGCTTCTTCTTAACCACCCACCCCTCTCTGCCTCACCCCTCGCTCATTCTGCTCCCGTCACAGGGGCCTAGGTCTTCATCAAACCCACCTGAGAGGGTTCTTGCCTCAGGGCTTCTGCACCTACTGTTCCCTCTGCTGGGAATGCCTTTCCCAGAGGGCCAGCCCTGTTTCAGGCTCCCGTCATTTGTCTCCTCAGAGCACCTGCCCAGCTACCCAGCCACAGCTGCCACCCCTCCCCAACACGGCCTCTCTCTGTCCTCTGATTCTGCTCACTTTTCATTGTAGCTCTGGTCACTACCACACAGTCACCATTTTCAAAATTTTAACTTTTAATTACGGCAAAAACCACACAACATAAAATTTACCATCTTAACTGTGTTTAAAGGCACGGTCAGCAGTGCTAAGCACATTCACATCCTCATGGTGCAAGGCATCTCCAGAACTTTCCCATCTTGCAAAACTGAAGCTCTACACCCACGAAAACAATGACTCCCCATTTCCCCCTCACCCAGACATTACCTTTTATATTTATTTGTTTTTATATTAGACTGTCAACTCCATTAAGGCTAAAGGATGTTGTCTTCTCATTCATCCCAGGCCTGGAATGGTGCTGGCACATAAAAGTTCAGTAAGTGTTTGTTGAATGAATGAATGAACTATGAAGGTCACGATGGTGACAGCAGCAGGTCTTCACGGGGCCCCTGAATTTAATGCTGGGTACTGTGCTAGGTGCTTTGCACACATTATATCATGTGACCCATGTGCCAGTCCTTCTATTTCCATTTACGAAAGAGGAAGCCAGGGCTCAGCGAGGTGACACCAGTGGCCTCAGATCACACAGCCATCCAGTAGGCAAAGCAGGATAGTTCCAGGTCAGCCTGACACAAGAGGTCTCAGCCACTCCATGTGCGAGCCCCCGGCTGTGGCCTCCGCCTCGGTTTGCTCCCTGGGGAAAAGAACGTACCCCCCCAGGTAGAAGACACTCACAAGCCACGTTGCATCAGTCTCGCGGGCGCCGCGTGTGAGATGTAATCATATCGCCGAGCGGTCCTGAGGTATGAGTAGGTGCAGAAGGAATGCTTGTAAACTCCCCAGACCTCTTGGATCCAACCGACACTGCTGTTTATCATTAAGAGTCCTGCTTCCTGGGGGTCCGCGGGGGGTGCTGAGTGCGTGTGCCTGTGTGTGTTTGTGGACATGCGTGAACGGTGACTGTGCCTGGAATGTCGGCAGGGCTCTCTGTGTGGCCTCAGGTGCCAGAAGGACCCGGCAGTGAGTGGGAGCCCACTGCTACTTAGCGGTGGGGCTCGGAGTGAGTTCTCTGAGACTCCGTTTTCTCCTCCGTGAAGTGCAGATGATAATTCCACCCCTCCCCCCAACACACACCTCTCTGGCTGGCGTCTCGGGGGGGCGAGGGGGTCATGCAGGTGTGGTCTCGGGTCAACAGCAGTACACAGAGGGGGTCTACAGGCATCGTCTTGTTTATCGCGCTCCGGGGGAGCCGTAGAACTTCGGAGTTCGCAAACACCAGAGCCGAGGGGGCCTGAGAGTTCTCGTGCCCTCAGCTGAGGTCCAGAGAAGGGGGGAATCCCACCAGAGTTGCACGGTAGGTGAGGGACGGTGTCAGAGCCAAGCCCTGGGCTCTCTGTGCCGGGGGTCTAACGGAGATCTGTGGGGCCGCCCCTGCCTGGTCTTAGTTCACAGCTGCCCTGAGCTGATGGAAGTTTGAAGTCCCGGGTTTCCCTTCGGAGAGCCCCTAAGTCTTAGGAAACGGCTCTGGTGGTCGTCCCTAGGGCCATGGGTAAGCACACACTGGTTCGATTCTCTTCACCTAGAGACCTGGTGGTTGGGCCGTGGGGACAGAGGGTCAGGGTTGGTACTGGCTTGTGGCCAGAGTACTTCTCAATCAGACATTTGAGTGGCCTGTTCCTCCGTGGAGTGGGGGCTGGGACCAGTGAGAGGAAGGGAGGCCGCTGTTGTGGTCGATGTACTTGGTCGGTACGGGTGAGATCTTTTCTGACGGGGGTTTATGAGAAGGAGCAGGTCTTGACACGGATCCCAGCATCACATCCCAGACCTGAAGGTCCTAATTGGTCCACCCATCCCTTGAGAACTCACTCTGCCCCTGCTTCGGATGGGCTCACCCCTGTCTGGATTTGGAAGGAATGGTTGGGATACAGCGTTACTCTGCCGAGGGGGGGCTGTCTCCCCGTGCAGCTCACAAGCGCTGTGGGAGGAGTGAGCAGCTCTCCTGATGACTTCTGGTCTGCGCGCCATCGGAGGCAGAAGAAGCCATAGCAGGTGCCAACCCTGACGGCCTTGTGTCCATTCAGCGAGTGGTCGTTGAACACACACTCCCCGCCTGCCGTCCACAGAGCATGCGGTGCTGAAAAGGCAGGCAGGGCGGCTGGGCCTCTGCCTCCTGATCCAAAGGCCCAGAGACCTTCCTGGCCTGATGCCTTTTCTTCCCCCCGTCACCCCTCACAGGGATACAAGGGCTATCCTGGACCGGCGGGGCACCCCGGAGAACAGGTGAGGGCCTCGGCCTCAGCCCTGCCCTGCTTGCACTCTCCCTGCTCCACCCCTCTCTGCCCCTGGCCTCCTCCCCTGGGCTCCATTCCACCAGTGAACCCTAGTACCTCCCACACTGCGGGGGGCCCCGAGCCTACCCCACCTCTCTGCCAGCCCCATCTGCCTGAAAGAGCTGGAGTCCACGCTGACCTGGCGTTGGCATGAGCCACTCAACTGCAGTCAGAGCCATGAATAGCTGGCCTGTTCCGGGCGATGTTAGGGGATATTATGCACGCCGCCACGGGGTTTGCAGGAATCTGGGCTGTACTGGCCCAAGTCAAATAGCAGCCCCTGCCAGCGTGGGAGAGCCAGCCAGGGCTTCTCAGAGCTTTCTCAGTCCTGGGCGGCCAGCAAAGGGGGCTTGGTTTGTCCTTCTAAGCTGGTCGGACCGGTTTCACAGAGGGGTGGGCTGGGGGCCCAGCAGGCCCGTGGCTTCCCCTTCCTCCCCATTCAGCTCGCATTCCTGCCCTTCTCTTTGTCCATTGTGAGTGAGCCCCGGTCCCGCACTGGCCCCCAGACCCAGAGCTGGGCAGGGTCTCCTCTTCCCTTATGTTTCTCTTCATTCCTTTACAGGGGCGGCCAGGACCTGAGGGCAGCCCAGGGGCCAAAGGTTACCCTGGCAGGCAGGTGCAGTATATGGCTTCTGGAAGCTCGGTGGCCATGGTGGTGTGGAGATGGCCACGGGTGCCCCCCAGGCAGAGGGAATCAGCAGGCTGGGGGCCGAGGAGCTGTGCCCGCTGGGTGGGCCCCAAAGAAAGGGCTATTCAGGGGGCTGGACCAAGGAACCCTCTGTTTGAGGGCAGTAGGGCACAGGATGCTCGGGAGGCAGCAGAAGAAAGTCTTCTGGCGCTGTGGGGGTGGGGCTTCAGAGGCTCCTCCCACTTAGTCTCTCCTTCCCCCTCCCCACCCCCACCCCCGTCCACTCCCCCAGGACTTTGGGGCAGAGTGGGGTCCTCAGTGTAAAGACTGCAGGTCTAACCCCACTCCCTTTCTACAGAGGGGGCAGCTGAGGCCCCGAGGAGGCAGGACTTGCCCTGGGTTGTTGGCAGCAGGGAGAATGTTTCCCTATGTCCTTGCCCCTCTGTCTTTTATGTTTCAGGGGTTACCTGGACCGGTAGGAGACCCTGGCCCCAAAGGCAGCCGGGTAAGTGGGCCTTGGCAAGTGCCACTCAGGTGGGGCCCTGGGTGGTCATTACCTGTCCCCCGAACGGGCCTGGCGGGAGGTGAGGTGTGCAGGGTCTCTATACAGCATCTGGCAGGGGGCGGCACATCTGCCCTCCCACCTGAGTGCTCTTTGGAGAGCAAAGGGGCAGCAGGGTGGGCAGGCGATGGGGGATCCCTGAGCCAGGTAAGCCGGCTTGGTGTCCATGCCTGGCGGCCTGGGCGGCAAAAGTTCTGTTGGGTGTTCAGCCATGGCCTGGCTGCCGTGGTCAGGCGTTTGCTTGCCGTGGCCCCCAGCACATCCCAAGTGCTAGGGGACCTAAGTCAGGGCTGCTTTGCCTGCCGTTACAATCCTCAGAGGCCTCTCTCCTGCTCCCCTCCCTACCCTTTTTAGAGAGCAGGGGTGGCTGATGGGTGGTGTTGCTCAGGCCGGGAGGCTGGTAGAGCGTCTGCTCTTCCTCTGGTGGAGCAAACCCTGAGTAGCCAGCAGCCTCAGTTTCCCCATCTTTACAATGGGAGTGAGGTCTTTTCCTACCTCCGACATGGTTATGGGGATACCAAGAATTTGGAAGCAAGTACTGCTGAAGAGGGGCTCCCAAGTGGGGAGGTGGGTGGTGGAGAAGATTCTGGGTGCACCGAATGGGGGTAGATGGAGTTTGAAAGTCTAAGAGATAATGTGGTGGAATCCCGTTGTCTACACACAAGGAAACTGGATTCAGGCGGGGACCGGACAGCCGTGGCTCGCTCTGCACGTCTAAGGTGGAGCTGGGATGCGGACTCAGGTGTCCTGAGGGCCGGCCTTGCTGCCTCTCAAAGCATGCCCAGCAAGTGGGTCACACAGCCCTCGGTCAGGCCAGGTCAGCTGTGACGTGTCCTCCACATCCGAGCCAAAGCTATTTACGGCCCCAGTCTGGGCCTTAAGCCCTGCAGCTGACATGTGGCCATTAGAGCGTCTGGGAGGTGGGCAAGGAGGTGGGTGGGCAAGTTTTCTCGAGATGCGATGATGTTGGTGATGATGACAGTGGCGATGTCACGCAGGGGCTGGGGAGGCTGCTGTCCTGTATCCGGCTCTTCCCACCAGCTGTGACCCCAGAGGCATGCTGCTGACATCTGGGGCTGCTTGCTGGTGGCCATGCTGATGGCATCTTCAGACCACATGTGGGTCAGAGTTGCTCTGGCCCCAGCACCCTCCTCTCTGGGTCACAGGGCCCTGAGCAGCCTGGGGGAGCTGGAATCACTCAAGCCGCCCTCCCGCCCCTGCCACCACCAGCCTCGTCGTTGGGAAAGTGGTAGAGCGTGGGCTTTGGAATTAGGGCAACTGGCTTTAAGACCTGCTGTGCCCTTAACTAGCTGTGGGATGGCAGGCAAGTTGCTGGACCTCTCTGAGCCCATTTTTCTCATCTGTAAATCTGGAATATAAGCCCTGGTTGGCAGGATCAGTGTCCCTCGTTACAGTGAAAGACGTTCATCGCACTGGACACTGAGAAGGCGCAATGACTTCTTGACCTGCTAAGGAGGGAGAGAGGGTTGTGAGCTTGCACTGGTTGCTAGTTCGTGGGAGGCAGTGTAGTTGAGTGGTTAGGAGGCCTGCCCTGGAGTCAGTTGACTCGAATTCCAATACCAGTTTGATCATGATCCAGCCGTATGACCCTGGGCAAGTCACTTCACTTCTGGGCCTAGGTGTTCTCACCCTTACAGGGGGCTGACTGATAATACCCTGCTTCCGGGGCTGTAGTGGGGACACAGCAGATGCTTGAATGCACGGGAAGCCCTGAGAACCGGGCCTGGCACGCAGTTTGTGCTCAGTAAATGTTAACTTTTGTGAGCGTTATTCTTAAAGCATTCCACAATCATCTAGAGAGCGCAGGGAACGATAGGAGCTCTGGGCTAGGTCCCTGCCCTTGAGCAGTTCCCAGGCTAATGAGGACATGAAACATGGACACAGATAATGGAAGATACATCAGAGAAAGTGGTAAATCCTATTAACGGAGGAGCCAATATGGTGCGTGGGTGGAGGGAAGGGACGGGTTCTGCTGGCCAGAGGCGAGGGCATTGGAGCTGGGCTTGGAGGGGATGGCTGTGCCGTCGCTGGGGTGGGAAGGGCATGCCCGGTGGCGGGCACAACTTGGAGGCAGAAAGTCAGGTGCATTTGAGGGCAGTGGACTCCCAGCTCTGCCTCGACTACTTGTGTCGCTTTATCTCCAGAGCCTTGGTTTCCGTGTCTGTGTGGCGGGGGAGTGGACGGCCAGTCCGCGGTGTCGCTGGGGGGGTTGAATGCAGAGGCGAACGCGTGCCAGAGGGGCAGGTGCTTTTGCTGCTGGCGTTCAGACAGCTGTGGGTGGATGTGAGCCCCATTTTCAGGGCCTTTGTGGCCTAGGAGGAGGCATCGTGGAAGCCATGGGCCCCTGGCAGCATCCTTCAGAGCAGGTGGAACCTGGTGCCCCTCTAGCATCTAACCCAGCCGAGAGCTTCCTTCCTGCAGGTCCAGGAGCCCCGGTGTGGGGCGGGCCTCCCCCCCAAGAGCGCCCGCGCCCTTCCCTGGCGTGAGGGTATGTGCCTTTGGACTACATCGTGGAAGCCAGCACCATGCAGTCCATGGGCATATACACTTGCCTCAAGGCCTGTGTCATCGAGGAGCCGCCGGAGCCGCTGCCGCCACAAGCGAAGAAGAGGAGCCTGGGTGTGGGAGGGCAGCGAGGGGGACTGGGACGGGTCGGGCCAGCCACACCCCACTACTCGGTCCCTCTGACCCCCTACCTGCTCTTTCCTAGGGCTACATTGGACTCCCAGGGCTCTTCGGCCTGCCAGGGTCCGATGGAGAGCGAGTGAGTAGGCTTTCTTTGTTTACCTCCCACCTACCTCCCCACCCCTTCTGCCTGAAGAAGTCCAGGAGTCTCTCCTGGAGGAGGTGCCCTTGAGTTGAATAGGAGTCTGCCACAGGGTCAAGGCAGACCCCTTGCAGACTTAAGGGATAGGGGGTACAAAGTCAGGGAAGTACGGTAACTTGGCACGTGTAACAGGGTATGCCATCAAAGCTCTGAGCGCAAGGCAGGAATGATAAGGAGATGAGCTTGGAGGGGGCACCTGGGCGAAGTGACATGGGCGCTCAGGGCCCAGATCAGGAAGGGGACTGGATTCTGAGAGCATGGATAGCTTCAGAGGGCTTTCAGCAAATGAGAAATGGGCCCACTTTATATTTCAGATCAAGTGTCTGCAAGTCATCTTTTTATAAAGTGTTTTTATAAAGTGTTATTGAACACAACCATGCTAATTTGCTTACCTGCTGCCTCCAGCCACTTTTACCCGTGGTGTAACGGCGAAGACCCCGCGGCCCAAGGGCCTCTTCCTCCCTGTCCCCTCCCAGCCTGAGCCCACATTGGGGAACTCACTCGTAACCTCATCGACAAGCTGGATAGGGAGGACCTTGGGAGAGCACCTGCTGAATACCAGGGACACTGGGCACTCTCCTAGGCGTTTCCCCAGCTCAGGTCCACTGCAGAGCGCAAGGACCATGCACGTGATGGGCACGTAACTGGCACCTACTGGGTGTGACCTGTGCGCTAGGCCCTCTGCGACTTCCTCTTGTGGGTGGCCCTGGGGCTGGTTTGGGGCAGCGCTGGTTGTCCCCTGAGGAATCCTGTCCTGACCTCTTCCCTGTCTCTCCCCTACAGGGCCTGCCTGGTGTTCCTGGCAAGAGGGGCAAGATGGGTAGGCCGGTAAAGATTTTCCGTGTCTATTATGCAGACTCTATGGGTGAATCTGACGTCCCGGGGGCCCTGCCGCCCCATGCACCTGCAGCCCGGGCGTTCTCTGCTTCTGTCCGCTCGGCCGTCGCTCTGCTCTGAGTGTGTGAGCCAGCATGCGGGCTTATCCCGACCAGGACACTGACCGGCGGCTGTTGGCTGGAGCTGGGGCCTGCTGTGGCTCTGTGCCCCTCTGGGATGGCTCCTCTGTGTGTGTGTGTGTGTGTGTGTGTGTGTGTGTGTGTGTAATACTTGCTCTGCTGTGCGGTCCTGCGTCCAGGGGCTTCTGTTGTCTGGGTCAGTAGTGTCCATGGGCCTGCTTGGACTGGGGGATCAGGGCTAAACCCAGGTCTGGGCTCCTATCTCTGAAAACCCTCAGTCTCTGTGTTGTCTGGGGGTGACCAGAGTCACATGTGCACATGTGCACCTGCCAGGCCAGAGGGCGGTGGGGCATGTGAGTAGGCCCAGGGCAGGTATGACCCCCAAGAGGGGCTGGCCATAACCCCAGGTTCACCAGCTTCACCCATGACTCTCCAGTGTGGCAGAGATTGCTTTCCTCCTCCTTGGGCATCTGCAGGGCAGGAAGAGAAAGCCAAGGGACAGAGAGGTTAAGTCACTTGCCCACAGTTTCACAGTCAACAAGGGAGCCGAGATTCTAACACCGCCATTCGCCTGCAGGGCTTCTGATCTCAATGGTGGATCAAGATCTCAGATTCACTGACTGGCAATAATGTCGTAGAAACAGATGCCCCAGAATCTTCACCTGGTGGGCGAGACATTAATTCCGATGCTCTCATTACTCACAAGGGGAAGCTGAGACACCCCCCCCCCCGCCTGCGGTGATATGTCCAGCACCCTTGCTGCGAGCGGAGGGAGACCCCAGACTATAATGGAGGCATATTTCTTTCGGGCCTGACCTCCATTGGTGGCTTAAGGTCCCATGCGGCTGTCCACAGGTTAACCCCTAGACTTGGAAGCATCGTCAGCTTGGGGTCTGGTCTTTCCTCTGCTGGTGGTTGATGGAGAAGGGACTGTGGGGGAGTTTGGAACTTGAGAGGTATCTGGAAGGGGGCCAGGAGCACTCAGCAGTGCCCAGAAAGGGGCTTGTCTGTGATTCTGGGGTTGACATGCGTGATCGGGGCATCTTACCTATTATAGTGTATGGGTCTGGGCCTATGGGGCCAAGTGTGGTATGCAAAGAAAAGCAAGATCCAGGTCCTGGTCTCAAGGACCAGAGGGGCACCTCACCCTCAGACTAGACCTTTCTGTGGCTGACAGCCCCTCTGTGCCTGGGGCGTCTAACCCCTGACACCTGGATCTGGGCAAGGAGTAGCACTGAATGCTTCTGGCTTCAGGGCAAGGACCTGGCAACTGTGAGGGCTGGGCTGGCATCTAGATCTGCTCCTCGAGCCAGGTGACCTTGGGCAAGGAGACGCATCCATCCATCCACCAATCCATCCATCCATCCGTCCATCCGTCCATCCGTCCGTCCGTCCATCCAGTGAATATTGAGTGTATACTGTGGTCCAGGCACTACGCTTAGTGCTGAGCAGTGAGCAAGACAAAGTTTCCATTTTCATGGGCAGATAGACAATGAACAAGGGAATGAGCATGAGTGAATGAATGTCAGATGGTGCTGAGTATTAAGATAGAGTGGAGTAATGAGACAGTGAGTGCTTGAGGTATTCAGGAATCTTCCTTACTTCTTGAGAAACCTTAATGAGGTGAGAATGGGAGCCCTGTGGCTATCTGGAGAAGAGCTTTCCAGGTTGAGGAGGTAGTAGGTGCAAAGGCCCTGGGGCATTGTTGGCTCAAAGCCTCTGAATTATAGTTTTCCCCTGTGAGAAATGGGGATAATAGCTTTTAGCTCATGGGGTCATTCTGCTTGTCACATAGTAAGTGCTCGATAAATAGGAGCAGTCATTATTCCTGTTTGTAGTTTAATGGGTGGCTGAGGCTGTCTGTGCTGTGTCACTTTGAGCCAATGGCTTCACCTCTCTGGACCTGTTTTCCCCGAAGTCTAAGGTGCAGGGGAGGGGCAGGTAACTTCCTGAGATGATCTCAGCTTGGCGCCATCCCCTCAGCCAAATCAGCCTCCAGAGCCCACCCATGAGGGATTTGCTCAGACTCTATCCTGGGAGGCTGCCAGAGCACCGGGCATTGCCTCTTTACAGATGAGGACATGGAGGCTCGGGGGCTGAATGACGTAGCCAAGGTCTTGAGGCTTCTGAGGGTCATTGTTGGGTTGAAACACAGCAGCCAGAGTTTTTGCCTCTTGCCCCAGAGTGTAGCTCTTGAGCAAATGGATTCTAGAGTCTCGTGAGCACGGAGGAGGGAAGTGCTTGGAAAGCCCGGGCATGATGGCTTCTTCTCCACCCTGCTGCCACAAGGACTTCCTCTCGTGGCCAGGCTCCAGCTGTCCTCTTCCGCCTCCCCCTTTTTCCCCCTTCCAGTGGCCTCTTCATTCTGCCTTTTGCCTGCCACGTACTTGTTTGCTCCTTGGAGCTGTGGCCAGGAAGGCAGCGCCCGCTCAGTCTGAGGTGCTCGGCGCCATTTTGCTATCTGCGCGTGAGATGAGACCACTCATTTTCCGTTCCACAAGAATTTACTGGACACCTACCAGGTGCCAGGTGCTGGGGATAGCACTTGTAGCCAAAACATACCCTCCAAGAGCAATATTTATTGAGGCCCTTTTGCTCTCATGGCATCTGAAGTACATAGGATTCTCGCGCTGATTCTCCAAGGTGAGATGGATTACACCTGTTTTCCAGCCTCGGAAACCAAGACCCAGTCAAAGCCATTTGCTCAGACACCCTCTGGGGGCCTCACCAGACCCGAACCCCTGTAACTGACAATTCATTTCTGTTTCCTTGTTCCTTGCCTTTAACTTCCTAAGATTCTGCCCTGTCTTTCATGATGGGGGTGTTGCCTGGCACTGCGGTGTCAGGCATGGGTGGGAGGAATCCCCCTTCTTCAGCAAAACAATCCTGGGGCCACACAATACCCCCGAGGGCCGTGAAAGTCCCCTTGGCCCCGGTCCAGCTGCCATGGCCAGCAAATGGGCAAGGGCTGCACTGGATATGACAGTGTATAGAGCAAGACTTGGTGTCACCAAGTCCCCCTATGGCTTTGTCTCTGCCCATGCCAGGCCTCAGTCTGCCATGTCCTCGGCCCACACGTTCCCTAAGTGGTCTTTGGGGCCATCCCCCTGTTGCCAATACTCCTGAGCCCTTGATCTGGCTGGGGGGCTGGGGGGCGGGGGGCACTCCTTCTGCAAATGTGCTCTTGTGAGGGTTTGGGCCAGGCAATTTCTAGGCATTTATTAACAAGAGGAAATGTCGGAAGAATGAGCTGAATTCCCTTATGCCAGATCGCAGCTGGCCTCATTTCTGGCAGGGCCGGTGATGATTCTGCTGTAGTTCATCTCTCTCCAGCAAGCAGAACTTCAGGCTCGTGCACGCGGCCTCCTAGCATCAGGTCAGGAAGGAGGGTGTGGGAATCTTTCGCTGATGGGGTCCTGAAGGAGATGCTAGAGGTCAGAGCATATCAGAGCTGCAGGAACTTTAGTGATGAGCTGGCCCGACCTCTCTGTCAGACAGATAGGCAGACAGAGCTCAGAGAGGCTAGTAATTTTGCCAAAGTCACACAGCAAGTTGATGGCAGAGTCAGGACTCAACCCCAGGACACTTGCTTGCTTTTTACCTTACACTTCTCTCTGTGCACCTATCTTTAGCTCCAAAGGAAAGCTTAGGCTAACGCTCTCATCTCTGCACATCTGCTAGAATGAAAAGTGTGTTGTGGTTTTCTGAGGAGGGGTCCAGATATAAGATGTTGCAAACTTGGCTGGAGCCAAAGGGGTTTCTCCTGGGCTGTCCTGGCTTGTTCTGGGCATGGCACAGTGACACTCGCAGCTGGGACAAGGATCCCTGCCAGAAGTTAGGAAGATGTGACAGTGAATCCTCTTGTTGGGCGGGCACTCTGTGAACTTACTATCAAGCCTGCTGGAATGCCTGGCAAGGCCGGCCACTGCTCACAGCGTGTCTTGTGGCCTCTGGCCGGGCCTGCAAGGCTGGTCTTGCGTAGTGAGTCAGGCCGGCAGACCCTCAAGGTTACAGCTGGAAAGGCCCAACCCTGGCTCCCACTCCCTCGGTGTGTGGCTCGGGGACAACTGGGACTTGCCCAAGGCCCCACGCCCATCGGGGGTGGGAAGAGCTTCTACCATGGTGCATTTGGGTTTCAGGGCCCTTTCCAGTTCTCAGACTGTGGGGAACAGGGAGCTAAGTGACAGAGGTCTCGTGTTTCCAGGTGGGGAACCTGAGACCAAGACAGATGAAAGCTTTTCACAGTGGTGATGCTGTGAGAGGTGGGGTATGGTCCCCCATGTCCCATACTTGGGCTAGAGCTTCCCAGGGCTGTTGGTGACCCTGGGATCCTGGTGAGAACTTGACCTACCTATCTCCTCATTGTTCCCTGAGGTGACTCTTCCTGGGGGGGCTCCCTAGTGGATTCCAAATGGGCAGGGTGAAAACACGCTCAGCATCGTGACCTCCAGGGGTCTTTCTACGTCAGCACACTCGGAGTGCACATGTGTTCTAGAAAGGACTACAGCTTTTCTCCTGCAAGTACGGCAGGAGGGATGCAGGTTAGGCTTGCACAGGAATTTCCTGACTGTGGAGAATCTCAACACTGTAAACCACCCCCCCAGATCCTTCTGCGGGCTCTTCTGAGAGGTTATTCTGTATCCCCACTGTTGATGTAAACCGGAGCTAGCATGCCCTGGCTCAGTAGAGCATTCCGGGGCTGCATTACGACATCTCACTCCTTCGGCCCAGCTCTGCTAGGGGAGTTGGCAGGACGGACCATTTCGTAGGTCAGGGAGCTGAGCCTTCGAGGCATGAGCGGGACTTCTGAGCCTGGAGGCTTCATGCCTGCTCTGCCTCTCTAGCCTACCTTCCAGAGGCAGACGGATGGGGTTGACCCCGCCCAGAGGCAGGGGAGTGGCTGAGGTGGCCCTCAGCGGCCTCCTCGGACCTTGGCATCCTGCTGTGGATGTGGTGACAAGGCCCGCTTTCTCTTCACATCTATTTCTCTGAACTGCTGTAGCTAAGACAGGATTTGGAGTCCCGTCCCGGAGCCTGATTCTGTCTCCTCCTGGCCCTTGTTCTGCTCAAAGTACAAGGCGTCCAGTTCCCCGGGGGCCCCGACCTGGGGAAGTGGAGACACCACGTGGCTGGGGCCCCGGCAGGGCGCCGAGCTCATTCCTTGGGCCTCGGGCCAGCCTGCTGCAGCCGGGAGCGGAGGCCCGCGGAGGAGGGTCCCGCTGCTGGCCGGGCCGGGACTGCACTCCATGCACGACGAGATACGGCCAAACAGAGGGAAGCAGAGTGGGAGGCGAGTAGGGCCACACGTCCAGCCTGGCGGCTGCCTCTCTGAGATCCAGAAGGTCCAAGCATCGGGGCCCCGGGGCAAGTGCCGGAAATGAGATATTTCTCCAGCAGTGGAGGGGGGATGTAGGCTAGTGGGTAATGGGGCCTTGAGTACGCTCTGGGCCTCAGTCTCCCCACTGGTGCAATGAGGTGTGGATTGTCAAGAACAGCTAGGGTCTTTCTATCTTAGAGATTGTTCCAATCGCAGATTTGTTCCAGCACTTTTAAAGCTCCTGTCTTTTTTTCAGCCATTATGCTCTAAATTACTCATCTCATTGCGCTGCTGGAGTTTGCTCTTACTGTCTTTGTTCTTATGCTGCTGTTATCGGCCACTGGCTATCTTTGGGCTCTTTTGTCTGCAGAAGTGCCTGCCTTTGGGATTTTGATCTTTCTGATGGTCTCTCCCTTGCTTATGCCCCAGAGATGTGCCTTCACGTTGCTGCTGCTGGCAAGGGACACCTCAGCTCATCCTGTTTGTACGCCCCATTGTACAGCAGAGCAAACTGAGGCTTGGAGAGGCCCATGGGTGGTGGAGCCAGGACTGGCATCGGATTGCCCTGCTTCCAAAGCTTCATGGGGGAGGCTGGCCCAGCAGCTGGGCCTAAGGGGAGTCCTTGAGCCAGCCTGAAGTGGCCTCTGAGTGCAGACCCATGGGTTTGGTACTGCCTGGGGGCTGCTTCGTGTGAGTCTATTGGGCATTGCAGCCAGGATGTGTGCCTGGGGGATGGTGTCAAGGTCCTCATCTTGCCCCAGGCTGGGTGGCATTCCTGTGTGTAGGGGAAGAGGCTCCTTCCTTCCAGGCCTCGTCTAGGGGTTGGGACAAGTGTTCTTAGAGAACAGCCCCCTCCCCCAGCCTGAGCAGGACAGTGGGTCAAGCAGGGGTCTGCCCAAGGTCGTACAGCCAGTCTGGAGGTGAGCCAAAGCTAGTCTCCAGACACTGGACTTGGCGAGCAGAGTGCAGACTTCCTGAGTCCTGCCCATGTGGAGTTGGCCAGGTGCCTGGCTGGACAGCTTTGGCCTTGTACCCTGATGGATGGTCCTCATCTCCTGCCAGGCCCCTAACCCCAGCCTCCAGAGATGAAGGCAGAAGCGCAATGCCTTCAGAAGGCTCCTCTGACTACAGTCCACCCAGCCGATGCCTCCGGTCCCAGGAGGGGAGAGGGATCTCCCTTACAGCTTGACAAAGGGGGGCTGGATTGGGGGGAGGCTGAAATTTGCCAGGGGGACCCGAAGTATGCAGAGAGAGGAATCTTAGATAGGATCAGATGTACCCCCACAAAGACTTGACCTGGAGATGGGCCTGTAGACACACACACACACCCTTGCCACTCTCTGAAACCAGCTGAACACACATTCTAGCAGCTTCTACGTGCCATGATCTGCCCGTGTGCAGCTCATACAAACTAGACGGGGTTCAGAGGGGTGGGGACCTGGGTTCAGCTCTGCCACAGACTTGTTTTTCTTTTTTGTTTTGCCTAACCAAGTGATGTTGCCTCTCTGAGCCTCAGTTTCCCCATTGGTTAAATGGGACTGATAACCTTTCCCTCAAGGGTAGATGTCAAAGGCAAATGAAGTTTTGCATGTAAAGTGACTGGCTTGGTCTGAATCTCATTTTTCGGTCCTCATGTCCTCCTTTGGGTGTCTGAATGAAGCCATACCTCCAGCGGGATGAATGCCAAGCCCTGCCCTTCTGATCCAAGAGGGCTCCCCGACAGAGGAGGGATCTGAAGAGAATAGGACAGCTGGACAGGGCAAGGACAAAGGCTTAGGTGCACACACATCTCAAGGACTCTTTGCTCAGCCAGGACAGACGTCATGGTTTGGGGTTTGTTCTTAGGTTTAATCCATTCCCTGGCTTCCCCTAGTTGGGTTAGAAACCAGACACAAATTATTCTCTGCAAGGAATCTGTACTGAACAGCTCAGGCATCCATTTGGTCAGAAAAACATGGGCTGTGTTTTTTATTAAATTTCCCTGGAAAAACAACAATTTGAATTCAAGCAGGGGAGAAGAACAGGTTTCCCTAAATTCCAAGCTTGAGGACTTTCTTTTCCTTTTGAAGTGAAGTGGACTTGCCCCCTACCCCTACCCTGGTCCCCAGAGGTGTCCCCACAGCTGATGTTTTTCCAGCTGCCTGTCTCCCCAGAGAGTATGGAGTGGGGGTCAGGGATGGGATGAGGGGGCCAGACCTGCCTGGGCCGGGTGGCCTGGCCTCTCTCTGGGCTGCTGAAACTTACCTCTGTCAGCGGGGCTGATGGTCACCAACCGTGTGACCTCGCATAGCTTTGACATTTACCCTTCCAGAGTCTGGCTTTGTTTACCTGTAAAAATGGGGATTGTGACTGCATAGGGTGGCTTTTGAAGAGCATGTCACAGCCGCGGAAGGTCTGAGCTGGAAAATGCTGCAGAGGCCTTCCCTTCTTCGACTAGTGGGGAAACTGAGGCCCACGGGGAAAGCGATGTCCTTAGAATGCTCAGCAAGTCAGCTGCTGGTTCAGGCCTAGACTCGGCTTCCTGACCTCAGCTCTCATTCTTCCCGCCTTCGTGGTCCGGGTCTCAGATTTGGGGGGGGGGGGGTATGTCCATGCTGCGGAGCCAGGCACTCATTTCTTCTTAGATTCTATGTTGATAAGAAAAGGGCTCCCTAGCTGTGGGCTCCTCCCCAGGAGCCGGTCCCTGAGAAGTTCTTCACATGGAGGTGTTTGTTGAGGGCACCGCGTGACTGGGGACCCCACCGCCTGCCCAGATCCCAGAACCAAGGAGTGAGACTGCGTGGACATGTCCTTGTGTGCCCCTGGGGGTTTGGATGGAAGCCGCCCCACAGGTATAAACACTCACCTTCCGCTGTTTCTTCTCTCTCATGCCTTCAGGGGTTTCCTGGAGACTTTGGGGAAAGAGGTCCTCCTGGACTGGATGGAAACCCTGTGAGTATTTCAAGTCTTAGGGAGCAGGAAAGAGATTCCAGAGCAAACACACAGCAGGTTTGAGGCATCCAGGCTTTGGGGTCAGACAGGTTGGGTCAAATCCTGGCCCTGCCACCTCTGAAACCCAGGCTCCTATCTGCTGTGGGTGTCCTATGGGCCCTCGCCCCATGCCCAGGAAAGCCCTCCAGTCCCATTGAGCCCCTGGTTCTAAAGCCGCAGATCCTGCCGCATCCCCAAGGACTCAGGAAGGTTCATGGGTCACTCCCCACTGGGGAAGCCAGGGCTACTACCATCTCACAAAGCCTCAGCAATGTTTATGGGACAGCAGCGCCCTGGGGGAGTAGATGGTTTGCAGGCCCTGTGTGGAGAGAAGAGCTGAGTTCTAAAGAAATCTTCAGCACAGGCGTGTTTATAGAGTTTGTAAATAATCGGAGGCCTGTCCTTGAGGATCCAGGTCAGCCTGCCCTGAGGTGCTGAGCCCGCCTTTCCCTTCCTGTTCCAGGCTCAGGCCGGAGAGGAAGCTTGTGCTCGGTCCCAGGGGAGCAGACTAAGTCCAGAGCTCTTTGGAACACCTGCCATGTTCCCCCATCTCTCTTGGGCCTTCCCACCTAAGCAGCTGTGGCCAGCTGTGCTTTCTGTAAAGGGGATTGCTGGATCCACGATCCGTCCCTGATGGTGTAGTCATTTCAATTCCACAAATGTTCCCTGAGCCTGACCCGGCTTGGGCTAACCCCAACTCCCCTGGGGGCTTAAGTCCTGGTCTCAGAGCCGGGTGGACTTGGGTTTGAATCCTGCTGCGTCGCTTGGACACGTCGTTCCCCTCTCCGAATCTCAGTCTCCCTCTCTGGAACTCCGGGGCCCGAATGCCAGCCCCAGAGGGCTGGCGTAAGAATGAAATGGGAGAGGGTGGGAAGGTGGTCAGCTCATGGCAGGTGTTCCCTGGATGGGGCGGTTGTAAGGAGTAGGTCACAGCGGGCACATCGCTGCCCTCAGGGAGCTCACGGCTGTCTCTCGGGCCCATCGTACCAGGCAGAGTGAGGTGTGTGGGGCCAAAGGCGCCGGGTGCTGTGGAGGAGGGAATAGAGGAGCAGGGAGACTCCTGGGGAAGGTGACTTTGGATTGGGATGAGAGGTGAGGGGACATTCCATGCGGAGGGAAGGTCACCTGCAAAGGCACAGAGGTGAAAAATCGGAGCCTCTCCTTCGGTATATCAGTTATCGGATCGGGCGTTATAATATGTGATGGCATCCCCGAAGCCTCCTTGGGGAGGGGCAGCGGCGTCTTTACCCTCAGGTCCTGGGGGAGCGGGAAGAGGGCCTGATGAGTGGCCCTGGCTTGGCCACGCAGTTGTTGAGTGACCTTGGACAAGTCACTTCCTTCCCCTGGGCCTCGCTTCCCTCATTTTAAAGCCAAGGCTGCTTCTCCCGTCCTCTTCTTCTGGGTAGCTGTAGTGATGGCCTCCTGCCTGGGCCTACATGAAGCAAGACAAACACGTGGAGGGTGCTGGCCATTCTCATCGATAATCGGCATTTCTAGAACCCCCCCATTTTTACTCATGCCTTTGCATCTTAAACTTGATCCAGACCCCTCTACCCATCTTTTCGGGTGCAAGCAATGGAAGGTCCGTTTTTAGAGATGAGGAGATGGAAAGCTGCCCATGCCACGCACAGCCACATCTCAGCTTGGAGCCCTCGCCACTGTTATTTCCTGGCACTTGACCTTGGGCACATATGTAACTCTTGGGCCTCGGTGTTGCCACCTATAAAGTGAGGGCGAAGTGAGAGCTGAGCCAGGCACCCGGCCCCTCTTTATTGCCCTGATCAGGATTCCGCCTCTTCTTTCACACTTACAAGTGGAAAATACTAGGGCTGGAAATCCAGCCTCCCCATGTTACAGAAGTGGAAAGCCGAGGGCAAAGGGGGAAGGGTCTGGCCCAAATTTGAGGCCAGGCCCCAAGAGCCACTAATTAGGCACAAGGAATGGTCAGCTCCAGAGGACTCCACCAGATGCCCGTAGGGGGATAGCGTGGAGGGAGCAGTCCGGGAGGGAGACAGGGCAAGTAACCGCTTTGCTCTCTTCCTATTTGCAGGGAGAACTGGGCCTGCCAGGGCCCCGAGGAGTCCCCGGCCTCATTGTAAGTACACAGATGCCTGGGTGGTGGGGGCAAGGAGCAGGGTGTGGGGAGCAAGTGACGAGTCCTGATGGAAAGGTCCCTCTCTCATCATACCCCAGGAGGAGCTGGGGGAGCCGGATATATCGGTCTGGCCAGGGGACAGAGGGAGAAAGCCCTGCTGTGTGGCCTCAGGTGGATCGCCCACCTTCTCTGAGCCCCTTTCTTCATTAGTTAAATGAGGACAGGTGCTTGGAGCATGAGCATGTGGATGTGCTTTCACACCTGCTGCCTGTCCACCGCCCTGCAAGGAGGTCTAGGCAGGAGATCGCACACCCATTCACGGGCGAGGTGCTTCCGGTCTAGGAGGAAGGAAGTGGCTGGCCGAGGAGCTGAGGCTTTGGGTCATGTCGGGCCGTCTTCCTCGTCCTTTCCTTCACAGCGCTGACCGGAGCCAGACCACCTGAGCTCAAGTCACAGCTCTGCCCCATCCTGACTGTGTGACCTGGGTGAAGTCACTTACCCTCTCTGAGCCTTAGTTCCTCATCTGCAAGATGGGGGTGATGATGGAGTACTCTGGGGGTGGTTGTGAGCATTAGCTGAGGCCTTACGCGTGCAGTCCTTGGCCCAGGGTCTAGCATTTAGTAAGTGTGCAATGAGAGGAAAATATCTTTAGGTTAATCATTGCTATCATCTCCTGACATGCCTGGGAGTGAGAGAGGCCTGTACACAGGGAGGCGGGGGCAGGCAGACCTCTGACTCCATCCAGGTTGGGGCAGGCCTTGTGGAGTGGTTCCCCGAGCCAAAACCAGGGCCTCCTGCTGGGCCCTCAGAGTGGGGCCTTGACCTCGGGTTTGGCCACAAGAGCCGTTGAGCTGTCCAGGCCTGGGAAATGACTCTAGGAGCTTTCCCCAGGGTCTCATGCCCCCTTTGCTCTGTCCTCTGGTCATTCCTCGTGGGGCTTGAGTCTAGGGAGCTATGGAGGGACAGAAGTAGGCGGTTCCCCGGTTTGGCACTCCAGCAACTGTGCCGAGAAATTCTGTTCAGAGGGAGGCTGGAGAAGACCCCAGCGGATTCAGGGACCCCATTGTTTAGGGGAGGCCGGTCCTGGCAAGAGGACCCAGCGGTCCCCAGCGGCCAAGTGCTCCTGCTCAGGCGGGTGAGTGCGGAACCTGGGTGGGGAGGGGCGAAGGGTCCGATCCACCCGTGTCTGCACCCCAGCCTCGCCTCCTCCGGGTTCTGAGCCCTTCAGCTGTGGCCTCAGGAGCCCCTCCATGAGATGAGATCATTGTGCCCGCTCTGGTGGGGACCACGGTTGCACAGAGTCCGGTGCGGTCCCGTGGCTCAGGGGGCGGTCCCTGCCACCAGACCAGCTGGGGCCGGATCCTAGGACTATCACGAGTTGGATTCGGATTCTGAGCAAATTTCTTAACCTCCCCATGTCTCACTTTCTTCATCTATAAAATGGGGATATTAGTAGTACCCAACTCAGACTTTTGTTGTGAAGATTTAAAGAAATTAGTACATAGGAAGTGCTTCGCACACAGTAGGGGCTCAAGAAGTGCTAGTCCTACTAATAATAGTCATTGTTAGTTCACACACACACACACACATGTGTGTTATGCGTGGTAGCAGTCCTCTGGACTGCTGTGTGGAGAAAGATTTTAAAGTCCCGTTGGAACTTAGTGGGAGACAGGGGCTGTGACCGATGAGTGACGTCTCCTTGGCTGGGGACAGTGAAGTGCCCACTATAAGTTGTGCATTTGTTGTCCCCGATGTCCATTCAGCAGGACTTTGCTGGGTATCTTCTTTGACACAAGACACCGACCTAGATGCTTTGGAAAAGGAATATCCACAACGAGAGTTAGAGAACCCCAGTTTATGAGGACCCCCAAGATCTTGTAGCCCTGTCTCCTCTAAGCTCACAGGGATGCCTTCCGGAACATTCTGGTCACACGGTGATGACACCCCAGCTCGAACAGCCTGGCGTTGGACACTCTTTCCTGGGGGGAGCCCAGGCCATTCTACAGAGCTCTTGCTCTGGGCAGTGTTCCTGCCTACTGAGCCCCAGTCATTCCCTTGCCCCTGGGAGAGGCTGTTCGAGATGAAAAGATGGTCGCTGTCTGTCCTTGCCAAGGCTCCTTCTTCAGGCTAAATGCTCTCCTGAAGGGATGTGTACATATCCCGGCTTTCACCTTTGGCGCGTGTTTCTCTTTGTCATTGTCCTGGTGTCCACTCAGTTGGGTCCTGAGAGGAGCAAGAATATTATTTGGCCAAACGAATGCAGGCTGTGGAGACTCGGACGATGCCCTTGGCCCTCCTGACTCTTCACAAAGCTCTTTCCTACCTCTGTTCCTCTTTGCTTTCCACAGCGAGGGTTGGCAGAAAAAATACAGCACGCCCAGTGAAATTTGAATTTCAGATGCAATATTTAGAACACATTTATACTAAAATATCCCTCGGTGTTTATCTGACATTTGAATTTAGCTGGGCAGACTGTATTTTCATTTGCTCAACCTGGCAGCCCTAGTCACAGGAGCTCTTAGGAGAATCCCGTTTGGCAGATGGGAAAACTGAGGCCCCTGGTCAAGATCACCCACGAGGCAGGAGAAGATGGAGGCAGGACCGAAAGTCATGTCCTCCAGCTCCTAGTCCAGGACCCTCCTCCCGCTGCCCCGCTTCTGAAGGGCCTGCGCTGGGGTGTTCCTGCATATTCCTCAGACTGTGCTCCCCCTCATGGTGTCCCTTTCCAAACTGCTGATCTGGGCCTCCTCGTGGTTCCCCCTTGCCCTGTGTCTTTCTCTGACACGTTCAGCCTCACTGTCCCTGTTTTAAAATTCCCTCCGCTGGTTCCCTTCCTCCTGTGGTGCTGCTGGTGGGGGTCCCAAGCACGGACCTGACCTGGCCAAATCCCCAGCGCTCCCGAACGAGAACCTTCTCTCACCCAAGGACGCCCTCCCGCCCTGGATTTTTGGCAACAGCAGCTTCTGTACCCTTGTGGGGTGGGGGGTTGGGGCGTAGGAAGCATAGTGGCCTCCCCAGAGAGTTGGAGAGAAAAGGAATTTTCTAACCGGGAGCTAAAGGGGAAGAGGGATAATGAGTCACCTCTGGTTTCCCAGAGGATGTGGGTTTTTGGCAGAGCAAATGGGGATTCCACATACTGATAATCATTTTAGTGGCCGTTCAGGTTTATTCAATGCCTCTGTCTAGTCAGCTGAAGCAGTTTGCATGCAGACCGAAGCCAGAACTTCCCCTGTCACCCTCCCCTCCCCCCTAGGTCCTTGCAGGCATGAGGAAGGGGGTGAGGAGACAGGCTAAAGTTTATGGGGCGTCTCTCTGTTTTGTGTACGCTTGACGTGCACTAGGCTGCGGAAGCCTTGAGATACGTGAGGCCGCCGGCCAGTCACCCCGACAGGGAGGCTGGGGCCTGAGGTCACTGGCTAGGACTTGCAACTCAGGTCCGTGTGACCGGGATCCCAATAAGCTCCTGGTGGACCCCTGCAGCCTCTGAGGGGAGACCGCCTCAGAACAGCCCCCTTTGAGTAACAGAAACTCTCTGGCCCTCAAGAAAAGTGTGCCTGATTCCAGAATCCGCCCGACAAAGAAGATTTCTGTCTTTTTTATTTTGAGTGACAGAGAGGGAATTTTGGCTCCTCCGTGGGTCTAATGAGACCCAAAGAATATGTGGTCTGGCCAAAACCCAGCCTGTGGGGTAGAGTGGATGGGCCCGCCATATTGTCAGTCCCCCAGTTGACCATCATCTGGCTTTGTTTCCTTGTGATGAAGCAAGATTAGGGGACTCACTAGCTGACCCCTTGTGTGCCAGGCCTTGTGCTAAGTATTTAATGATCATAGCAAGCCCCTGAGGGTAAGAAGTGGGATTACCATGGTACAATCAAGGGAACCGAGGCACAGAGAGGCTGAAACACCTGCTCAAGGTCACACAGCAAAAAGCTGGACCTGGGCCTGTGTCCGTAGGTCACGGACTTCACCACGGCATCACACACGCAGCTCTGTGTGACTTCTGGAGACACGAGAATGGAGACAGTAGATGTGTAAGACTGTGGACTGCGCCAGGGGCTGTTCTGTGTGAGAGATAGTGCTTATTAGGACCACACAGGAGCCAGGACCGGCCACAGCCCCCACGTCCCTGCCCCCAAGCCACTGATCCCTATCAGAGTTTCTGGAAAGAGGCCTCGTGGCCTTCAAAGGCAGTTCTAGGAACACGGGGGCGAGATCTCTCCCTAGAGGGTTTGTAAATGAGAGCGTGAGTAGGTTTCTTTTTTACCCGGTTGTTAAGCCACTCTGAGCGAGCACCTCCGCGGGGGCGGGGGGCAGGCAGTGGCCACATAGACACACACATAAATGGTTGCCAGTGTGGCAAGGGCTGTGAGGCCTGACTGCAGGGGCCTGACCTGGCCCGTGGGGTCAGGGAAGGGATGTTGGCACTTTGGCAGAAGGATGACTGTGTGTGAACAATGCAAGCACAGGGCGGAACATTCTGGGTATGGGAACCCGTGGGCAGGGATGTCACAGCTGCAGAGGAACGGCAGGGCAGGAAGGGAAGACGTGTGTGAGGGGTGGTAGGAGGGCCTGCCAGCGTGTCTGCCATGATGGGTGGGTGCTGGGAGCTCCGTCTCCCAGGTTTTCTTGCAGGGGTCCCCGGCAGACCCTACTAGGACACCTGTGGGCATTTGCCGGAGGAGCAGAGCTCATGCCTCTTCCTGAATCAAGTGTGTCCTCGTGCCCCGTCACTTGTGAGTGAGAGCAAAGAGAAAGGCATCCCAGGGTCCTTTATTGGAGTAAGCACAGTCAGGTCAGGGCTGTGAGCACAGACCACCAGGCCAGCCAGCCAGCCAGCCCTGGGTTCTCATCCTGCCCACGTCCCCTGTTGGTTGCTTAGTCTTGGGTGAATGACTTCACCTCTCTCTAAGCCTCAGGTTTCTCCTCTGCAAGATGGGCCTCGTGGGGTTACCATGAACAGCTGGTGAGGGCCAGAACTGCACGTTCCAGCCGGGGCCCCGCGTGAGCTCCCGTTAACAGCGGTAGACGGGACCCTGAAGTCCCGAACGTGGTGTCCGGGACACAGTAGGAGTTCTGTAAACGGTTGCAGACGGGGTTGGTTGTGTTTTGGTGAAAGTCAGCAAGATGAAGGGCACGATGCTTAGAGCGGTGTCTGGGAGCTTAGGGAAAAGTGGGAACATGATCCAGATTCAGGGCATTACTCATTGTTCGTTCCTGTGAGGACATGACATGCTGTGTGTCGCTCAGCCAGGCTGCCCACAAGGGTGTCTAGCGCGGAGCCAAGTGGTGCTCTG